>NC_049208.1:47750232-47840232 GCF_013347855.1 Anguilla anguilla
CTGGGGGGCGGTGCACCAGCCTGAAAAAACCGCCTGTTTTCGCTCCTCTCTCGTTTGAAACGGGTCGTTTTGGAGCAAAAAAGTTCGATTTAGTTTTGAGTGTGCCGGCGCCTTTACCCACAATGCCACGTTCCGTGGGTGATTTCACGCACCGCTTTTGTGCTCGTCTGAATGGGCTTTGAATTTGTGGCAGAATTTGAGCCTGCTGCGCTCGAGCATTTTCTCATTCTCCTCCCGCGGAGCTTCCCAGCTCTCGGCGCTGCTCTGCGCCTAATGTGGCAGTTTAGGCCGCGATCGCACTGGACGCACTTTAGCGGTTGGGGGCGCCTTTCCTTAATTATTTTCTACGAGTTCGAAGCGTTTTCTACGGGGCTATTGCGCAGCGGGCTTTCGGGTGCGCAAGGAACAGGAAATGATCCAATTTTGAAAGCGCTCTGAGAAAAAAAAGCAGCCCTACATTACAGTCATTCTTTTCTCTGTTGTCCAGTACAGGGGGACCAGGGGTTGCCATTCTCTGTGAAGCTCGTGAACTCCTGCAGTACAGCCTTTAAGTAAGCCTGTGGTGCCAAAAAATCTCATTCAAAACTATGAACTTACCCAGACAAAATGGAATTATTTTCCGAACAGTACTTTTAAACTCTAAAATGTCTAAAATGTTGACTAATTACTGTCCAGACGCAGATTTTTGTCTCTGAGCGCCACAGAAGAGGATAAAAGATTGGATTTCATTACAATTTGGTCCGTATGTTTTTTACATCATAAAATTAAGAGAGGCTGTGCGCCTCGCGTTTTCTAGCCTACAAAGCGTGTCCAGTGTGATGGCAGCCTAAAGCATTTCAGTGCATTGTAACTATATCTACACAGTTAGGCGTAGGTCTCAGAGGAACGGAACAGAACTGTATTTATTTACTTCTTATTTAACCTTTAGTTATTTAGCGAGGAAAACCCCCCATTGAGATCGTAATCTCTTTCGCAAGGGGGACCTGACATGAAACACAAAGTCACAAAGTGACACAAGACAGCAGACAAACAAGTTACAGACATCAACAACTTCACGACTGTTAACTGTAGAAAACAAGCGGAGGGATTGTGCTGACACAGACAACAGTTGCAACCCTGAAGTGCTGCCCATAATGCAAAATTCTCCCTGACGTAGGCTAACGGGATGTCCGTTTCGCAGTCACGCTGCCTGACTCGCAGGTTAGCACACAATGCACCCGTCCTCCCTTCCCGTCAGTTACTCAACAAAAGACCTCTCGTCGTTCTGCGCTGCCATCAAGGCCCAGCACAGTTCTCCCGTTGATTAAAAACACAAAAACCCGCCGCGGCGAGAGGTGGGCGTCAGGCACGTAGGCGAGGACAAGGCGGCGATGAACAGATCCTCGCAAACATAAACGATGGGGGTGCATCGTGGGTGGCATCCATAATTCATAAAACTGACTTATGAATTACGGATTCAGCCCGAGATGAAAATCCGATCCAAATTGTGGTGAAAATATCATATTCGACTGGCTGAATTATGTTGAAGGATGCATATGGGACCCAATGGAAATCACAAGGACAAAAAAAAAAAAGCTTTTTACCACCTTGCTAGGCAGCTCTTTCCTTTGAGCAACTTTGGTGGTTGTTGACTCAGTAGTGAGGGCAGTTTCCATAGCTAAAACCTGCAGGAACTCAACTGGGCAGGGAGAGACGTTCCCTCGTGAAAATGTCAAACATCAATGAAACTGATAAATTTGCTTCCATGCAGCCAGTTCAGAAAATGCAACAAAGATCATTAGCACGGCATTGGAAAGCAACATCAGTTTCACCCTTCTACCCTCCATTGGAAATATACGGTACTGCATGTGGTGAAAATGATGTGGGAATATACCTCATGCATTTTGAAATATGGCAGGTGGTCTTTATTTTTTTTTAAATATGAACAATTCTACAGGTCCTGGAGCACCTGTTAAGATAGATGTGATCATGAACACCAATACGTACCAAGATATTTAAATAACAAAACAATGCACACCCCCTCCCTCTCAATGAGCTTACAAGATTTCCATTTTCATTTAAAAATCAAACTTTCGAATGCAATCCACTTAAGATTATCTGCTTATATAAGTACATATATCATATAATTAAATATTAAGTGTTTATAGACAAGTTTATACAGTTTAAAGCATTTTTAATCATGAAAAAACTGCTTTAAAAACTTTTGACTGGTACTGTATACTAATTTGGTTTGAATCAGAGCTCAAAAACTACATCACAGACATAAAAAAATGGAATCAAATATTTGGTTAAAAATAAGCAAAAAATGTATCACATCAAAAAATGACCTAGACTTATATGCAATCTATGTCCCACCCTCCGACTCTCCGTACTACAAGGAGGACACATTCCCCAACCTCCACAGTGAAATCAGCCATTTCCAGGCCCAAGGAAATGTGCTGATCTGTGGGGACCTAAATGCCCGGACAGGCACACAGTTGATCTTATCAATAAGAAAGGGAATAAGCACCTATTTAGATAAAATTTACCAAACAATGTAATAAACTTACCCAGAAATAACTCTGACCACCATATCAATAAAAACGGCAGACATCTACTGCAGCTCTGTCATGACCTGGGTCTATATATTGTCAATGGTAGGATACGAGGTGACTCTTTGCGAAGATGCACCTGCAGCTAACCTCTTGGTAACAGTACAGTAGATTTTGCGGTCACAGACCTGGATCTATTCTCTCTCAGACCATTTATCGTCAAGCCGCTAACCCCTCTGTCCGACCACAGCGAAATCACAGTCTCAAAAGGACAGAACCTAACACCAGCACCCACAACCATCCCAGTAAGCTGTACAACATCAAACAAACCCACAGTTGGGAGCCAAATGGCACAGAGGAATATCAGAAAGCAATCAATAATCAAGCAATTGAAATGCTATTAGATACCTTTCTGGTTTCTATACCCTCAGAATAAAGACGACAGTCAAAAATGTAAATAAAATATTTGAAAAGGCAGTTTTAACATCAAATCTAAAGAAAAAAAAATTATTCCCCCAAAAAGATCGAAGCTGAAACATGGTTTGACAAAGATTGCAAAGAAATAAGGAAAAAACTTAAGACAATTATCTAATCAGAAACACAGAGATCAACAAACCCAGATTTACGCCTTATCACATCAAAATAATTTAGAACAAAAAGAGATCTGCGAAAAATTAAACAAACTCGAATTAAGCATTAAAAACAATCAGAATCCGTTGGACACCCCAATCACCGAGAAGGAAACTTCACATGCTCCAATCTGGAAAAACCAGCATGCTAGATGGCATTTTAAATGAAATGCTAAAAAACAGCAACCGAATACTACAAAAGTCTATTTTAAAGCTATTCAATTTGGTTCTGAGCGTGGGTCATTTCCCTGACGTCTGGAATCAAGGATTGATTACCTCTATATTTAAAAGTGGAGACAAATTAGACCCAAATAACTACCTAGGCATTTGTGTGAACAGTAATCTGGGGAAGGTTCTATGTAGCATAATAAACAAACAAGACTTCAAGACTTCCTTATTGAGCACAATGTCTTGAGCAAAAGTCTTCCTAAACACTGGACAACTGACCATATTTACACTGTGGCAGACGGCAGGGAGAGGTGAGGGGAGTAGTAATTGAGGGCAGATACGTTGCCGCCCGCTGGCTCCACCCCCGAGCCTTATATGGACTTCCTGCTCCAACGAGGCAAGCCTGGGCCTAATTAAGCCATTAAGGGCAGAGGGATAAAAGGGGAAGCGAAGTGAACAAACGGGGCAAAGTACCGTGAGGGAAACGCGTGTTGTGGAGAGTAAGAGAGAGCGAAAATTATCTGTGTGATTACCTGTTGTGACCCGGACTGTTTGACTAACCCCGCTGTGTACCGAACTGTTTTGGCTGAGGACCTGGTTTTTGGATATCCCTGGATTACGGAAAAGGACAACGAGAACGGATTGTGGACTTTGGATTGGTTGCTGAATTTCCCCTTCCCCTCCTTGTGTAAATTTTCCCTAAATAAATCCCCCTATTTCACTCCAGTCGTGTTTCGTGTGATTGTTTAGTTATTGAATTGGTGACGTGGAAACCCCACACCCGTGAGCCTGCCACATATGGTGGAGAATGCGGGCACTACCCAAGCTCAATAACTAAACAGACACGGAGCATAATGGAAGCCTTAGTGAAGCAACTAGTGGAGACCAACATAGCGCAGCAGGCTATGCATCGGGAGTTGCTGGAGGAACAGCGTCAGCAGACCGCTCTCCTGCGAGCTGAACTCAGCCAGCTAACAGCCGCCCATGCTGCCGTGGCTGCAGGCGCAGCAGTCTCCCATCCTAAACCCAGTATGTTTCTGCTGAAACTAACAGAAGCTGATGACATCGAGGCTTACCTCCAAGCCTTTGAGAGGACGGCGGCTAGGGAGAAATGGCCCCAGGCGCAATGGGCCAGCCTGCTAGCACCCTTCCTGTCAGGCGCGGCACAGAAGACCTATCAGGATCTGACGGCTGAACAGGCGACGCACTATGAGGGGCTGAAAAAGGAGATCCTGCGCCGGTATGGTTACACACTGATCGGCCGGGCGCAACGGTTCCATGATTGGACGTATGATGCCACAGCGTCCCCCCGATCACAAATGCATGATCTGATTAGGCTGACCAAGAGCTGGCTAACGGCGGAACCACTGACGACCACGCCCCTCGAGAAAGTGGTCATAGATAAATTTCTACGCTCTCTCCCATTTGAAGCTAAGAAGTTGGCAAGCCAAGCTAACCCACAGAGCGCGGATCAGCTGGTGGAACTGGTGGAAGGTCAACAGGTGGCTTTGGAGGTCCTGCGCAGCGGACGACCACTGAAGGCGGAACCCTCCACTCGCCCGAAAGAGCGGAAAAGGACGGAGGACCAGGCCTGGACCACGACCAGGGATGGAGGGACCCCGATGGTCAGCTCCCCGAGACGACGCCCCTTCCTGAACACAGACGGCAGGAAGTGCTACGGGTGTGGTGAGCCGGGACACATCGCCTGGAGCTGTCCAAACCGTGATGTCCAGATGCCTTCGGCCTCAGCCAGTGAGGTAGCCACCGGGCGTCCCTGCGGGTTGCTGATGACATGCTGGGCGGAGGAAAGTAGTCCTACCCCTGTTACCCCGGTAAGGGCCAATGGAAAGGACACCACAGCACTTTTGGACTCCGGGAGTATGGTGACCCTGATCCGCCCCGACTACGCCCAGTCCCCGAACCTGACTGACACCGTGGCCATCACATGTATACACGGTGAAACTAAGAACTACCCTACCACACTCCTCCACCTACAGACCACAAAGGGACAACACACGGGACCAGCGGGAGTCGTCCCAAACCTACCGGTGCCGGTCCTTATCGGGAGAGATTCCCCGATGTTCCGTCCACTGTGGGCCAGTATGTCCGGAGACGTGGGGAGACGAGGGAACCAAAAGGGAGGAGGAAGCCGGAGAGGCGGGAGGGACACCAGAAGGGGTGATAGCCAGATGTGTGGATTCCAGGAAGTGGACCCCCAGGCGTCAACAGAACCCCTCTCTGAGGACGACGCAGGTGATGCAAGACTGGAGGAAGGTGAGGAGAGTCTGGACAGCATATTCCCAATGGATCACGAGGTGGCGCCAGAGCCCGCCTCTCTAATGGGCCGGTTTGGGACGGCCCAGTTGGAGGATTCCAACCTGGCCAGCGCTCTCCAGCAGGTGACAGTGGTGGATGGAAAGCCTATCGAGGGGGTAAGTCAGATTACGTACCCTCATTTTTCGATAAAGAAGAAATTGTTGTATCAGGTGGTGAAGAAAAACGACGAATGTTTGGAATTGTTGTTGGTGCCCCGACCCTTCGTACAAACTGTCCTGCAGTTGGCGCACTCCCACCTTCTTGGGGCCCACCTAGGGGTGGAGAAGACCCTAGACCGGATCAAGGCACGATTTTACTGGCCTGGTGCGAAGAGGGCAGTGGAAGATTACTGCCGCAGTTGCCCGGAGTGCCAACAGGTGGCTCCAAAACCACACTTTCGTAGCCCCTTAATTCCCCTACCCATCCTTTCAGTCCCTTTCAGCAGGATCGCAATGGACCTGATAGGACCTCTACCCAAGAGCAGCCGAGGTCACCAATACATACTGGTGATTTTGGATTATGCCACCAGGTACCCAGAAGCCATCCCCCTGCGCACCATGGCTACCAAGGGAATCGCACGGGAGCTAGTCATGCTGTTCTCCCGAGTCGGCATCCCCGACGAGATATTAACCGACCAGGGAACCCCGTTCATGTCGCGAATCATGAAGGATCTCTGCAAGCTAATGAAAATAACCCAGTTGCGCACCTCAGTGTACCACCCGCAGACCGATGGATTGGTGGAAAGATTCAATCGAACCCTAAAACAGATGCTAAAGAAGGTGATGGAGGCGGACGGGAGGAATTGGGACCAGCTACTACCCTACCTGATGTTCTCGATCCGAGAAGTGCCCCAAGCTTCAACAAGTTTCTCTCCCTTTGAACTCCTGTACGGGAGACGACCCCGAGGACTACTGGACGTGGCTAAAGAAGCCTGGGAACAGCAACCGTCGCCCCATCGAACCATGGTGGAACACGTGGAAGACATGAGAGACCGGATGGCAACCCTGTGGCCCCTGGTACGAGAACACATGCAGGAGGCACAGGAGGCCCAAGCGCGGGTGTACAACAGAGGGGCGCAACGAAGAGACTTCCAGCCAGGCGACAAAGTGTTGGTGTTGGTCCCCACCACAGAATGTAAGTTTTTGGCCCGATGGAACGGGCCATATGAGATCCTTGAGAAGGTGGGTGAGGTTAATTATAGGGTCAGACAGCCGGGGCGTAGGCATCTGACCCAGATTTACCATGTGAATTTGTTGAAAAAATGGAATGCACGTGAGGTACTATACTCTATTCCCCCGAAGAAAGCTACTACAGAGACCAAGCCTGTGGAGGTGCCACTGGGGGAGCAGCTGAGCCAAGCACAGAAGCAAGAGCTGAGGGAGTTGGTCGGCCAGAACCAGGATGTGTTCTCCAGTGAACCGGGACACACCGATCTGGTACAGCACCGCATCATCACTGAACCTGGGAAAAAGGTAAAATTGAGACCCTACCGCATACCAGAAGCGAGGAGAGACGCCATAAGGGACGAGGTAAAGATGATGTTGGAAGCAGGAATCATCGAAGAGTCAAATAGTGAGTGGTGCAGCCCCATAGTGTTGGTGCCGAAACCAGACGGCACCATTCGCTTCTGTAATGATTTTAGAAAATTGAATGAAATCTCGAAGTTCGATGCCTACCCGATGCCCCGAATTGATGAACTAATAGAACGGCTGGGGACCGCCCGGTTTATCAGCACACTTGACCTGACAAAGGGTTATTGGCAGGTGTCCTTAGCTCCCGAGGCACGGGAGAAAACTGCTTTTGCCACCCCTGATGGGCTGTTCCACTACAGAAAGCTGCCCTTTGGATTGCACAGGGCCCCACCCACCTTCCAGAGGTTGATGGACCAGGTTCTCCGTCCCCATCGTGAGTATGCCGCAGCCTACCTTGACGATATTGTAATCCACGGGAACGAGTGGGAGATCCACCTAAACCAGGTGAATGCGGTTTTACAGGCCTTAAGGGGGGCGGGGCTAACAGCTAACCCAAAAAAATGTCGACTCGGCCTACGGGAGGCTGAGTACCTGGGGTACACGATCGGGAGGGGATGTGTAAAACCCCAGGTGAAGAAAGTGGAGGCGATTCGGGACTGGCCACGCCCCCGCACCAAGAAGCAAGTACGCACGTTTGTGGGGTTGACGAGCTACTACCGGAGATTTGTTCCCAACTTTGCCTCCCGAGCCAGCCCCCTGACGGATCTGACCAGGAGCCGTCTGCCCGCCCAGGTGATATGGACCGAGGAGGCGGAGAAGGCCTTCCAGGACTTAAAGGGAGCACTGTGTTCTGGACCCGTGCTGGTGACTCCAAACTTCTCCAAACCACTGGTGGTGCAGACCGATGCGTCCGAAACAGGGGTGGGGGCCGTCCTATCACAGCTACAAGAAGGTGAGGAACACCCAGTCGTATACATTAGCCGGAAGCTGTTACCACGGGAGCAAAGATATTCCACTGTGGAGAAAGAATGTCTAGCGATCAAGTGGGCCCTGGAAACGCTGAAGTATTACCTATTGGGACGGCACTTCACCCTCGTAACGGACCATGCACCACTGGTTTGGATGTCACGTAATAAGGACAGTAACGCCCGGGTCACCCGCTGGTTCCTATCCTTACAACCCTTTGCATTCTCTGTCATCCACAGATCAGGTGCAGCACATGGAAATGCCGATGCCCTCTCCAGGAGGGATGCTCTAGGGAGCTGGACCGCCCCTCCCTCCCGGTCGGAGCTGAGGGGGGGGGTGTGTGGCAGACGGCAGGGAGAGGTGAGGGGAGTAGTAATTGAGGGCAGATACGTTGCCGCCCGCTGGCTCCACCCCCGAGCCTTATATGGACTTCCTGCTCCAACGAGGCAAGCCTGGGCCTAATTAAGCCATTAAGGGCAGAGGGATAAAAGGGGAAGCGAAGTGAACAAACGGGGCAAAGTACCGTGAGGGAAACGCGTGTTGTGGAGAGTAAGAGAGAGCGAAAATTATCTGTGTGATTACCTGTTGTGACCCGGACTGTTTGACTAACCCCGCTGTGTACCGAACTGTTTTGGCTGAGGACCTGGTTTTTGGATATCCCTGGATTACGGAAAAGGACAACGAGAACGGATTGTGGACTTTGGATTGGTTGCTGAATTTCCCCTTCCCCTCCTTGTGTAAATTTTCCCTAAATAAATCCCCCTATTTCACTCCAGTCGTGTTTCGTGTGATTGTTTAGTTATTGAATTGGTGACGTGGAAACCCCACACCCGTGAGCCTGCCACAACACCCTATACACACTAGTAGAAAAACATGTCAACAAAAATAAAAACTATATTTTTGCCTGTTTTATAGATTTCAAGAAGGCCTTTGATTCAATTTGGTACAACGGTCTGTTCTATACACATATCCAAAGTGGTGTAGGGGTATACAATATAATCAAATCAATGTACACCAGAAACAAATGCGAAGTCAAAATTGGATACAAAAGAACAGAATTCTTCTCCCAGGGGCGGGGAGTGAGGCAGGGCTGCAGCTTGAGTCCCGCTCTGTTCAACATTTATTTCAATGAATCGGCGACAGTGTTGGAACAATCTGCAGCACCCGGACTCACCCTTGATGATAAAGAAATCAAATTCCTTCTCTATGCAGATGACCTGGTTCTGCTGTTGCCCACTGAGCATGGACTGCAGCAGAGCCTGGACCTGGTAGAGAAACACTGTCAAACACTGCCAAATGCCTGTAAAGCCTGGGCCCTGACAGTGAATATGACTAAAACCAAAATTATGACTTTTCAAAGAAGATCCAGATCTCAGGGAAACAAATACAGATTCATATTAGCAAATAAAACAATATAAAATACTAACAGTTACACTTATTTAGGCCTGAAAATAATCTCAACAGGAAGCTTTCTCTTGGCGGTAAATGAACTGAAGGAGAAAGCACGTAGGGCATTCTATGCCATAAAGAGAAATTCCCAAATTATACTGTCAATCAAAATTAGGCTTAAAATATTCCAATCAGTCATTCAACCAATTGCATTATATGGCAGTGAAGTGTGGGGTTCGCCCACAGAACAAGACTTTGCAAAATGGGACAAACCCCCCATAGAAACCCTGCATGCAGAACATCCTCCGTGTACAGAGAAAAGTACCAAACAATGCATGCAGGGCAGAATTAGGCCAATATCCACTATTGATTCATATCCAAAAAAGAGCGGTTAGATTTCAGAATCACCTCAAAAAACAGCAACCCCCACTCGTATCATTACAAGGCCCTGAAATGCCAAGAGATGAGCCCAGATAAGAGCCACCTCAGCCAGCTAGTCTTGAGGCTTAGTTCACAAACAACCCCTAACACAAAGCAGCCCCAAGACAGCTCTGCACAATTGATTAGTGTCAACCAAATTATAGCAAAAAAATTATTGGGACACACAAACAAAAACACATAGCAAATCAGAGTGGTATCGGGCCCTAAAAAGAGAGTACACTGTGGCAGAAAGAAGCAAAAACATTGATAAAATATAGATTCAGTGACCACAACCTGGCCATTGAGGTCGGCAGACAGTGGCAGACACTGGCAGACCTGGCTGCCCAGAAAGGACAGGTTGTGCTCACTGTGTAATATTCAGGAGGTAGAGACAGCTTCATTTCCTCACACAATGTGAAAAGTAAAGTGAGGCAAGACGACAGTACTTCGTTAAAATAAAAAGAAATCTGCCCTCAATTCGAGGAACTTTCAGAGGTAGAGAAGCTGTCGTTCCTCTTGGGAGAGAGGAGGGAATGTGTGGCTTTGGCTGTGCAATACATTGCCACTAGCCACAAACTGAGGGACAGGGAGTAATAATAAGACATAAGCAATGACACAGCCTCCTTTTTTAAAATTAATTTTTTAAAATGTTATATTCATATGTTTCTGTTTGCTCTACTCATGCTTTGGCAACGTGTATATATATACGTCATGCCAATAAAGCATTTTTGAATTGAATTGAATTGATCTGCCCTAGAACCTCCAAGGTGGTGGGTTCAATCCCCAGCTAGAGCACTGCGGTCTTACCCTCAGGCAGGGAACTTAACCTGAATTGCTCCAATAAAATATTCAGCCGGTGAAATACACAGGCTGCACATGACAGTGCTGTCCGTGTAAGTCGCCCTGGAAGAGGGTCTCTGTTCAGTGCAGAAACATAATGTAGTGCGAATGCATGTTCCTCGGTTTGTGGCAACAGAAGTATTCTTCTTCTTCTGCTTTCTCCTCAAAAGACCAGCAACCCTGGCCACCAGTCAAAGGCACTCAAAATCAAGCAATTTTATTCCCCGCTTGAATTTTTAAAAATTTTTTTACAAAATCCCCCCCCCCCCCTCTCTGTTTATTTTGAGTGCATTTCCTATGGCTGTCATCCCTTTAGTCCCTGACACAGAAGCCAGTGAGTCACAGGATCCCTCTCATACCCCTCTCATGTCAATGTGGACCAAGGACAGTTTATTGATGAAAACTTCTCTCTCTCGCTCTCTCTCTCTCTCTCACTCTCTCTCTCAAATTCAAATTCAAATGCTCTTTATTTGCATGACAAGTGAACTTGTGTTTGCAAAAGCAATGGGATACACAAAATTACAAACAGACCCCTACAACCAGAAGAGGGGAAAAAGAAAAAAAAGAGTGACAACCCCCCATACACATATGCAAGTATAGATACACACATACACACACACACACTTTCGCTCTCTCTCATTTCCTCCCCTTGTGTTCCTTCTTCCCTCCTCCCTCTCTTTCCATCCAATTGGCTCCTCCTGTTTCATTGCAATCTGAGCGCTATTGATTGTGCATAGAGGGCAAGACGGCTATAGATAGCTAGGTTTTTATTGGACCATAGACGTTCAAGGGGGCTATAGATAACAAGCTTTTGACTGGAGCATAGACATTCAAGGAGGCCATAGACAGTAGGGATTTCACTGGACCATAGACATTCATGCACTTTCTCCTCTTGAGAAAAACATCACATTGTACCATTTTTCTGGGAAGGTTCTAGTCATAAAGCCATCTCACAACCAGAAGGACGTCTTACTGGAAAGTTCACAGCATCCTTGAAGTGTTTTATGTAAGCTGGACCTTTTTTTTGGGGTAGCCCTCCACAAATTTTCAGTAATAATGTTTGTCAACATTTTCATTGAAATAAATGAAAACATTTGCATTGCAGCTAATTTTGTACATTGTAAAAGCCCCTGTACATCAACCCACACAAGTGTGATTAATTTCACCCCCTAGAAACATTAGACAAAGAACATCATGGCTGCCCGCTAGGTTTGGCGATTGATCACATAATGGCGGCAACAGCCTCAGCGTTGGACTTGTACTGAGTGTTGATGACTGTCCACTTAAAATGACTGTAATGATTGTCTAGGCAGCATAATGACTACCATTTCACATGAGTGGGAGAGAAAGAGAGAGAGAGAATGAGAATGAGAGGGAGAGATAAAGAGGAGCAGAAAAAGGGGGGTTAGAGAGATAGACACATGAAGAGTGGAACTTCAGTTTTATTTGAGATTTGTGCTGTTTTCACGAGAGAAGTATTCAGGGATAAACTGCCCTTGGTCCAAATGGTAGGCAGAGTGAGATCAGTGTTTTTGTGACATATTAACGGATGGACTTTTTCAACCTTTGCTCCCAAATTTTGAAAGTCCAACTGTATTTATTGCCTGCCCTCTGGCCGCCGTGAACTCCTGCGAACGGCTGTCCCGCAAGCCAGCGCTCCCCCCCCCCCCCCCCCCCGCCCCCCCCCACACCCCACCCCCCACCCCCAACCCCCAACCCCGCCCCGAACCCTCTGGCCCTCGGCCCAGCTAGCTCGCGCGGTCAACGTGCTCTAAGGGAGCGTGCGGAGGAGGTCGCGGGCGTGTGCAGCGAGACGCAGGAGAACCCGCCAACCGAATTCCCACCCTCCCTGGACAACGCTCCTGTGGCTAATGACCTAGCGCCCTGCAAGCAATGGCAAGACCCGAGTTTGATACTGACCCCGCCCACTGGCTGAGCCACTACCGCCCCCCCCCCCCCCCTTTATATAGCAAGATTGAACATGTTTCTGATCTAGCCAGTACAATGGCCACTTAAAAAGAAGTATCTAGAACCAGAAAAATCTTATAAACGTTGGGTACTGACCCACCCCATAATAATTATTGGAGTGCCTTCCCTGTAGCCGTTTCAAAACAACTGATTGTACAAAGCACAAGACAGCATAGTGTAACTGGAAAGCCACCAAAAGGAGTTTATCTGTGGCTAAAAATCACGATGCTGTCACGCCTCTCAGCTCCGCGGTAATCGCAAAGTTATTATCGCGTCAAGCCCATCCGCAGATTACCTTTTTCCCAAAGGAGAGCTGTTCTTTCAAGTGTGAAAATCGTTTTTTTAACTGTCTCATGTGCTTGCAGCTGCCATAGTTTAACTGCGCTTTAGTTCTGTGCAACAGACTCGGAGCAGGCGATGCATATGGTGAATAAGTCAACTGTTTCCAAACAGGGTGCAGCGGTGCAACCTTTATCATCCTGGGCTTATTCTGAAACTGACTTGCTTACAGTTCTTTATCCCACCAATACCATGGCTACTTGCCAAAGAAACAAATTATCTCTCGCAAAATCATGTTTATGCTGATGTTATTGTGCATATTTGAACAGATCTAGCTTCCACCACTAAACAACATTCCAACAAACAAATGGCTTTTAGCATCCTAGCAACCGCAAACAAGCTAGCTCGCAGTGTTTTCAGATTTCTTCATTTTGTTTTCAATGGATGCATTATGTTCCGTTTTTACATTACTCACTAAATGCCTTTGAATTGTGACTTCCCTATTTGAAGCCTCCACTAAAATTTTTTTTAAATGAGTCCTTTGTGTCGTGCGTTCCTGCTCTTTGCTCCCGTTGTGTTCTAGTGATGTCACAGTTTCCAGTTGGTTTTAATCTCCGCAGAGCACTCCGAGCAGCCAACGCACGCAGCGCGGGCAACAGCAATAAGAAAACCTATTCCTGTTCGGTTTCGGAAGTCGCGGGTTTTTAGAAAGGAAAGAGGACGGAGGCCGGGGCCGTCCTTCGGCGATCACAAAAGCACATTCCACTGGCGTGAGGAGAGGGAACAGAAATTAATCAGTTTCTGTACACGGTGCTCCAGAGTACACAGCTTTGGTCCTGACAACATACATGGCAAAATCCCCAACCTGAGACTGCAGATGGGGGCCGGGGGCTGTTTCCATTACATAAATAAAGTTTGGGGGGGCTGGGGGGGGGGGGGGGGGGGGGGGTTTCCATGGACGTATTTGAAGCAAGCAGCAGGGCTGGAGGGAAAGGACCCAACACAGTGTGATTTCAGCTGCAACTCCCTGTTTTCTCAAAAACACCCTAGTTTCTGTCCTCCCTCCACGGTGAGGACACAGCTCCACAGAGCTTTAAATTAAATGTTGGGGAAAAACCGGCACTGTATTTTTTGCACCTTTCTTACAATTTAATTTAACATTTTTATCTGTTTTTCTTCTTATTATGCCTTTTTATTCAGATTTTTGTGCCTTTTTATTCTGTTCTTTTATTCTACCATCTGATCTAAAGTGCTTTGAATTACAGTTTGTATGAAATGTGCTATACTAATAAACATGCCTTGCCACAGTCCGCTACCTTTAAACTGAGCACTCTCACAGAGAGCCGGGGGCACCCCTACAAAAGGCACTCACTTGTACACATTTGTTTGTTTTCTCTCCTTTTATTGCAACAAATGGCAGAGTCCCTGTTTTAAGAAGCGTTAATGACCTCTGTAGAAGCTCCTGAAACTTCAGACCGCTAACGTTACATCAAATTTTGAGTTCAACATCCCTGTTGGTGTTCGGGCTGTTTTTTCATTCTGGGGTGGGGAAGGGCTTGGGGGAGGACAGGGGCAATGCTGCCAACTCAGCTAATAGCCTTATAATAAAAGCCTTGTTTCCTTTTTTTCTTTTTTCTTTTTTTGAGAAGTTGGCCGCAGAAGTGGTTGTGAGCTACGTTTTTCTTTCTTTAAAAAAGAAAGAATATTGTACCTAAACTTTTGTAAAATGTACGCGGATGTTGCTGAAACACATCTCCCACGTGAACAATTTAATCATCAAATGTGTATATGCACATACTCATATGCAGTAGTGTAGGCGGCGTAGTGTAGTATAATGGGAGCTGGTCTAGTAATTGAAAGGTTGTAGGCTGCACCATTTCCAGGTTGGACACTGTTGTTGTACCCTTGAGCAAGGTGCTTACTCTGCATTGCTTCAGTATATAATGTGTAGCTGTGTAAATGGATGTAATATAAATGCAGTGTTGCCCAAGTCACTCTGGATAAATGCCTATAATGTGTAAGTAGAATATTGCATGTTGAGTGCTTTCATATAAGTGCATGATTACGTACGTATATATGGACGAACTGGTAAGCAGGGACTTCAGGCCCTTCAGTCCCACCTTGTTAAGTACAGTACATAATGTAACTTAACATAACAATTACGAGAACAGGCCATTCAGCCCAACACTGCTTGCCATTTTCCTGACTAAATTGTACCTAGTGCTCTGATAACCTACAGAGCACTAGGAAAACCTCTGGATTCCCTGCCTCTACTATGTGATCTGGCAGGCTATTCCACATATTGACCACTCTCTGCATGAAAAAATTCTTCCTAATGTTTGTACGGAAAGTACCGTTTGCTATTTTCCATTTATGTCCCCTCCTACTAACAGACCTCAGCCTGAAGAATCTCAGGCAATATCCTTCCTACTGCACTTTGTGTTCTACCCTGTAACCAGGTCTGAATCCACTCTGAAAAACGTCCTCTGATTCCTACTGTCTTCATTTTGCTAAGTCTCTCATGTGTTACCTTATCAAATGCCTTTTGGAAATTTACGTAGAAGAATAGAATATCATAAGCCTTGTGACACTTGGTAGCTTCTTCAAAGACTACCAGAAGATTTGTCAGGCATGACCTTCCCTTACGAAAACCATGCTGGCTATCCCTTAGGACGTTGTTATTTTCAAGAAACACGTATAACTGGTCTCTAATGACAGATTCCAGTATTTTACATGAGGTGCAAGCTAAACGGACAGGCCTGTAGTGTCCTGGATCAGTATGGTTCCCTTTCTTATGTGTTGGTATTATCGAGCCTTGCTTCCAGTATACCTAAGGTATTTCTCCAGTTTCTAAAGACTGTCTAAAAATACCTGCCAATAGTTCAAAGATGATCTTGCCTAACTCTTTGAGTACACTTGGGTATACAGTATGCCGTCAGTGTCTGCTGCCTTATTTGTCTTTAGTTTATGTAATTTACCCAGTACTTCTTCACCTTCTATCTCAATATCTGCTAAAACATTCTGTACTGAATATGCCTTCCAGTCTATTAGCAACCTCTTCTCTAGTAAAACTTTCAACAAAGTAACTATTTAAGGCATCAGAAATATCTTTATTCCTATAAAGAAATGGTCGTTCTTCATTTGTGATGCACTGGATATCCTCCTTCACTTTCCTTTTCCTACTATAGTACTGAAAGAAATGTTTAGGAGTACTTTAAGCATCATGGGAAATTTGCCTTTCAAAGAGCCTCGTAGCTTCCTGTAGTTCTTTTTTAACTTTAACACACATATTACAATATTCTGCCTTATTACTCTCAGTCGTTTTTATATATCTTGTACAGTTTTTTTTCTCAAACCAGCCCATATGGCTTTGTTCATCCGCAGGGGAGACTGCTTCTTCAGTGTATCTCTCCTTACCTTTGGAATACATTTACATTGTGCCTCAAGAATAACCCTGTTAAACCTGCCCCACTTTACATTCACAATCTTGCAGTCAAGAAATTGCACCCAGTCAATATTACTTAAATTGCTCGCATCTTGTTAAAATTGGCTTGTCTAAAATTCATTGTTAATTTCCCAAAATACATCAAAACAAACTGCAGACTGATCACTAGTCCCAAGTGGCTCAATTAACTCTATGCTACAAATTCCATCATCATTACATAGCACCAGATCCAGAATTCATTTCCCTCTTGTGGGCTGATTGGCATACCGTGCAAAAACTGTGAATTATTGTAACTCTGTATTATTTTATGTTCCACGATTTCTGTATAGTCTTATTAATGTTTTAAATGTAATGTTGATGTGTACTATATTTTGTATAATAAATGAAAGAGAAAAAAAGAACAATTTCATCATCAGAAATCCCACGCATTGAGTTTGACAATGCAGCATTGATTCCAGACAGTTTTTTAAGACAAGGGTACGTATTTTTTCTGCAAGGGTTGGGGACAGACGGAGAGGTGGGAGTTGGGGTGGGGGTGTGGACTTGAATGGAAGGGGGAAATGGACAGGAAGCAGAAAGAACTCAGATGTGCGTGTGACTCATTGCTCACACTGCATATAGTAAACAGAAATAAAAAGAAACAGAGAGGACTTTAGGCGATGAGGCACTGTTCAGGCAATGTGCACTGAGCTTTCAGCTCCGTTTCAACTACTTTAATCTTATCTGTCTGAAATGTTTCTGCTTGATGGCCAGATGCACTCTGGCAATAGGTAATAGCACAGGGGAATGGATCATATATATGTATATACAGTGAACTCCATAATGTTTAGGATAAATACATATTTTTTCTTGATTTTAAAATTTTTTAAAAAGTCTTTGTCCCAAACAATAATGAGCTCAGTATACAGTGCAGTGGAAAAAGCCCGCTTCCTGATTTCCTCTTTTATTGCGTATTTGACACTGAATAGTTTCAGATCATTATTATTTCATTAATTTAATGAAAAAGCACCCATGGGAAAAAGTAATTGCCCCCTTAAACAGTCTGAACTGTTCAGTCAGCCAAATCTAATTATCAAATAAATTTGGCTAATTGGTTGATTGAGTAACTATGTGGGTGATTGATTAAATAAACGAAATTAGAATTTAAAAAATGTGTTCTGTGTGTTTACTGAGTTTTGTCTGATATTACATTTTGTCCAATGACATGAAGCCATTCAGTGCGACAAAAATGCGATAATACAGGAAATCAGGAAATGGGGAAAATATTTTTTCACCACGCATATCTGAAACTGGAGCCGGACCGGACGGAAAAAGACACTCGGTTTGCGGTTGGAAGCGGAGGCTGGGGAGACGAGGGCCCTCAGGACGCCAGGAGGCGGAAAAGACAAAAATCAGGGAAGATGAAAGGACCCCACAGACCTGAGAGCAACACCGCGGCCAGCATGAGGCTGTTTCAGGAGAACGTTCCAAATGGAGAACAGAACGCCATCTACTAAATACAGCACACACTGAGTGCCCTCCGACACACACAAACACACACACACACACGCATGCATACACATGCACACTCACATACATGCTCTCTCTCTCACACACATACACACACACATACATGCTCACATACATACTCACACAAATGCTCACACACACTCTGACTCTCTCTCACACACACACATGCTCACACACTCTATGTCTCTCACTAACACATACACACTCACATACATACTCTCTCTCTCACTCACACACACATACACACGCTCACACACATACATACACACACACACATGGTCACACACACTCTCTCTCTGTCTCACACACACACAATCTCACACACACTCTGTCTCTCTCTCTCACACACACACACACACACACACACACAAATGCAAGCAGTGAAGGAAGGGTATGTTATCACTTGTCCTTCAGCTTTGAGGTCCTGAGAGGTCAACTGCTGGAGAAACAGGTTCAAAAATAACCGAATTTAGAGAACACTCAATAATTAATCATTACTCTCAAGGATAATGGCAGTAACAAAAAGAAAAACATGACGGGGTAAATCAATATCACTGACAAAAGAATGATTTTGGAAAATTGAATATTCCAGATTCAATATTTGTCTAAATTCCAAAGAAAGAATTCCGAGAACACAATTTTCCAAATAATCCAAGGAGTCCTGAGGAAGCAACATTTCAATTTTCCTGAGAATTTGTTCTCACAATACAGCTCACAACATTTTGACATTCAAAGAAAGAGGTTTATATTTATACTTATATTTAATTTAAGAGTTTTTTTGACAGGGTCAATATACATTAACATTTCTGTTATTGGGCCTGTGTTAGTCAGAGAGGCTCATTTTCATGTGCAGTCCCTGGGATACATGCCTTGCATCGTTATCTTGAAGTTGCAGCTCGATGTCATGCCTCCTAGTTTGACTTGCCATTACTTTCTGACCTAGCCTATGCTTACGGTGCGAACTGGACTTGCTGTGGCCATGGCTATGAATGACTGCTACATAATGAGTGTTGTACCTTATCGTACCTGCGTTTTGTAGTTGTTCCAATGACTTTGGTATGCACTTGTACGTCGCTTTGGATAAAAGCGTCTGCCAGATAAATGCAATGTAATGTTGTCGGACTGTAGGAGGAAACCCACGCGAACACGGGGAGAACATGTAGTCCATGCAGAAAGGATCCCAGCCCACTGGGACTCGAGTCCAACAGTGCAGAGCACAGCGCAACCATGCCCCCCACCTCTGTGAGTATTCACCTCTGTGAGTGTTTACCTCTGTGAGTATTCACCTCTGAGAGTGTTTATCTCCGTGAGTGTTCACCTCTGTAAGTATTTCTGTGAGTGTTCACCTCTGAGAGTGTTTATCTCCGTGAGTGTTCACCTCTGTTAGTATTTCTGTGAGTGTTCACCTCTGAGTATTCACCTCTGTGAGAGTTCACATCTCTGAGTATCTCTGTGAGTGTTCACCTCTGTTAGTATTTCTGTGAGTGTTCACCTCTGAGTATTCACCTCTGTGAGAGTTCACTTCTCTGAGTATCTCTGTGAGTGTTGCCTCTGTGAGTATCTCTGTGAGTGTTCACCTCTGTGAGTATTTCTGTGAGTATTCACCTCTGTGAGTATCTCTGTGAGTGTTCACCTCTGTGAGTATTTCTGTGAGTATTCACCTCTGTGAGTATTTCTGTGAGTTTTCACCTCTCTGAGTATCTCTGTGAGTGTTCACCTCTGTGAGTATCTCTGTGAGTTTTCACCTCTCTGAGTATCTCTGTGAGTGTTCACCTCTGTGAGTATCTCTGTGAGTGTTCACCTCTGTGAGGATCTCTGTGAGTATTCACCTCTGTGAGTATCTCTGTGAGTGTTCACCGCTGTGGTAGAAATTCCGTTTAGAAGTTTAGATGTAAGCCATTTATATGGAGACAGGCATGAATGCTCATATCAAAACGTGTACTCCCTGTCCAGTTCATGAGAAAGGCTGATATTCTTCTTTCAAAAAACAGCGCTGCAGCTATTGGTTCCTCTGAAACGCAATCTATCAATAGATTTTCATTAACAAATGTAAAAATATATCTAAAAATACAGATGCACAAAAGATGACTGGATGACTAGGTCCAGATAAGTACATCTTTTTTAACATGCAGTTACACAAAAAACAAGGTACTCATGAGGAGTTGAAAGTAAAAATCTTTTCATTTGATGGGCAAATCGGAACTTTTTAAATGTCCGTGATCAAAGCATCATGGAAATTGTTGTCAGGGTCACATTTAATATTATTATTTTTTATTTTTTATTATTATTATTATTTTTATAATAATTATTATCAATATTATTACTATAATTAGTTATAATTATTACATAAAAAAAGCAGAGTGCTTTGCCTCTTCAAACCCCCTGTTCAAATCACCCGGGCAACCATTTTGAGTGCAGGGCCATTTGAGGCAGGATACTGCCAAGCTTTCCAACTCACTTAAATCACCTGAAACGCTCCCGAAATTACAGACTTTCAGGGAAAATTACCGACAATTGTCAGGAAATGGCGGCCCGCAGCTTCCTCTGAGCCGCGGGGAATAACAGCTAGCCCTGTTCCGCTAGCGTCACGCCGCGGCGGTTTCTTTCGCGCCAGAGCGGGAGCCCCGCGGCTCCTTCCCGGCAGAACGGCGCCGCTTCCCGCCCGCGCCGAACCTCGCGACGTGGGCGTCGAACCGCCGTTCCTGCGGGGGGGGGGGGGGGGGGCGCCGCGGGGCCCGCCGGCTTTCCGCGCGCTCACGGCGCCGGGCGGCCGGCCGAAGGGGAGGTCGCGAGGGCCCGCGGACGCTGCGGCCCCCTGGGAATTCCGTTCGGCGCGCCGGTTCTGGGGCAGAGCTGGGCGACCAGGGCCAACGCCCGTTTCTGCTTTTCAGTCCAACTTCTGGCCTCCATTGGCCCCAACATTTATTTACACCACCTGACGTGCTAGCTGCATTTTTTCATAAGTGCACGGATGACAGCCGAAGACTGTTGTTGTGTCCCTGTATGAAATGTTTTGCTGTGAACTAATGCAAAAGTGGACCCGCATTGGTGTAAACAATCAATTAGCTAATTTAGCCAGGAAATTGGTCGAAACAAAAAACCTGCATACACACCGGCCCTCCAGGATCGAAATTGCTAGAAGTACAGGTGCCATACTGTCCATTACCGGGGAGTGACTGATTGATCCGGTGAATTAATGTAATGTAATTATAGCACATTTGGAAATCTGATGCACTGCGGACTGTTGAAGATGAGCACATGGGCATGCCCCTCTTCCGTACCTCCAAATGGAAAATGGTTCTGAGTGCAAAACACACTGCACTCTGCAACACAACATGAGACTGAGCGGGATGTTTATAGTACCCTTGATGAACACTGGATATTGGGGTGCACATGCAGACCTACAGACATACAAATGCCAGGAGACATGCACATGCATATGCACACTCATACACACGTGCGTGTGCACACTCTCTCTCTCACACACATGCGCACACACATTTTCCTCACATTCACTCACTCATTCACTCACTCTACTCACTCACTCACTCACTCGCACCCACTCACTCGCTCACTCACTCACTTACTCACTCAGTCACTCACCCACCCAATCACTCACTCACTCACTCACAACCACTCACTCACTCACTCTACTCACTCACTCACTCACTCACTCGCACCCACTCACTCGCTCACTCACTCACTTACTCACTCAGTCACTCACCCACCCAATCACTCACTCACTCACTCACTCGCTCATTCACTCACTCCACTCACTCACTCACTCACTCACTCACTCACAACCACTCACTCACTCACTCGCTCATTCACTCACTCCACTCACTCACTCACTCACTCACAACCACTCACTCACTCAGTCACTCACTCACTCACTCACTCACTTACTCACTCACTCACAACCACTCACTCACTCAGTCACTCACTCAATCCACTCACTCACTCACTTACTCACAACTACTCACTCAATCACTCACCCACTCACTCGCTCACTCACTCACTTACTCACCCACTCACTCACCCACCCAATCACTCACTCACTCACTCACTCACAACCAATCACTCACTCACTCACTCGCTCATTCACTCACTCCACTCACTCACTCACTCACTCACAACCACTCACTCACTCACTCACTCACTCAATCCACTCACTCACTCACTTACTCACAACTACTCACTCACTCACTCACTCCCTCATTCGCTAGCTCACTCACTTACACACACCCATTCACTCACTCACTCACTCACACCCACTCACTCACTCACTCACTCACTCACTCACAACCAATCACTCACTCACTCACTCGCTCACTCACTCACTCACTCACTCAATCCACTCACTCACTCACTTACTCACAACTACTCACTCACTCACTCCCTCATTCGCTAGCTCACTCACTTACACACACCCATTCACTCACTCACTCACTCACACCCACTCACTCACTCACTCACTCACTCACTCACACACCCACTCACTCACTCATACTTACTCATTCACTCACTCACTCACTTACTCACTCACTCATTCACTCACGCTTACTCATTCACTCACCATGGTAGGTGCGGTTCCACATCCTCTTGGTGATGTCCTTCCCTGGGGGTACCCCGCCCCCACTTAGAGCGAGGGTTTCATTCAGGGCCTGGGCGTACAGCATCACCCCATCGTAGAAGCCCCCCGAGATCAAGTTCATCTGGGGAAAGAAAGGGGGAGGAGCAAAATCCACCTGTGACCTCACTTAAAGTTCATTGATTACATGTCTTGCTTTCAAGTGGCGCGATATTGATTCTGCTGGCCAATCAGGCACTACCATTCTGCTCTTTTCGGACTGTGATCAGCATACGATAGCCTCCACTGCTCCCTTAGCCACTCTACCAACTTAGCTTCCACAGATTGCATCAGACTTCAGGGTCCATGTCTGCGGAAGTGTGCATAAGGCCGCACCAGGAACACACACAGCTGCACGTAAATATGTACACATGATTCAGGACAGCACGTCCAGAAAATAGATTACACAACCGTACAATACCCAGGGTTTCTGAAAGGGTTCTTTGGCTTGTGTTCAAAGGGGAACCCACAAATAGTTTGTGGGACCCTCTGAGGTAGGTGTGAAAAGTGTGAAAGCTGCCAGATTGAACTTCTTTGCCCAACAAAGAACGCTCATGCTAGACAGGGCTCCTCTATGGGGACACAGAGGAGCCTTTTGGATCCCTTTTTCAAAAAATATTTTTATGTCAAAATGTGAATTACTGTATACAATAATTCACATTTCGGCATTTAATTATTAAGGTGTCATGAGGTGATTAGTCACCAATAAAAAAAGCTGCATTAAAGGTGGAGGTGACAGGTGTTTTTTGTGGTTTTTTGTTAGAAGACACACACAGAGTGAGCAGTAATGGCTCTGGCTTGTAACAACCATATATGGGCGGGGGGGGGGGGGGGGGGGAGGGGGTCTTGATTTGCTGTGTGGAGAGTGAGGTTGTTATAGAAACTGCAGGCGTACTTCGGCCCAATGATGCTTGTGGACTTCTCCCAGTGGTCCAGCTCACCCCAGCAACAATTTCCGAGCACCAGAGATACGGGGAGAAAAAATCAGAAAGAGAGAGAAGGAAGCGATAGAGAGAGAGCTGGGAAGATAGAAATATAGAAAGAGAGAGATAACTAGATTTCCAGCTGCTTATATCTACAAAAATAGCCAAACAGATAAAGAATGTAGACGCAGATATTGCAGGTACAGGAACAGACAGACGAGCGGACCTGACACACGGTCGTATTGTGACAGGATGGGCAAGATAAAGGGGTGATGGGTGTTGGCGTGAAACAGACGGAGACACGTGCAAGTTTGATCACGAATCCCGAGGAGACCACACTTATCCCCACAAGTCATTATTAGCCAGCCACACCCTTTCCCTCGCCCCTGGCCCTTCTCTGCCTGTGCAGCTCTAATCATCTCTATTGTAAATCCAATCAATGTCTACTTCTCCTCTTTATTGGAACTCTAATCGATATCAGCTTCTCCTCTTTATTGATGCTCTAATCGATGTCAACTTCTCATCTCATTTGGAACTCTAATCGATGTCAACTTCTCATCTCTGTTGGAGCTCTGATCGATGGTCGATGTTCGCTTCTCATCTCAATTGGAACTCTAATCGATGTCAACTTCTCATCTCAATTGGAACTCTAATCGATGTCAACTTCTCATCTCTGTTGGAGCTCTGATCAATGATCAATGTCCACTTCTCATCTCTGTCGGGGCTCTGATCGATGGTCGATGTTCGCTTCTCATCTCTGCTGGAGCTCTGATTAATGTCTACTTCGGCCTGCACCACATCTTGTTTGTCGCATCAGAGAGCCTGGCTCTTGAGTGCAGCCTGGCAACAATCTTGCTGGAATTTCCCTTTTGTTTTTGTGCCATAAATTGTTGACAGAAAGATTTAAGCATATTTCCAAGCAGGAAGTTGTACTTAATGCTGTTTCTATGGAATTTTTCATAGAGCAAGGTTCTGAACTAGCTGATTGCAAATGATTGGCTCATCAGCAAGACACTGACACCCAGAAGGTCGTGGAACACAGACAAAAAAATTATTCTATATCTTGCGCAGATGCAAGATACTTGTCTGTAACACCGAAAGCAGAAAGATTAATCTTGTTCTTTGGACAGGTTTACACTGAGCACCACAATAGTAAGACAGAGGAGACAAACTGTCCACGATCGTATTTAATCACAGCGTTTAAACCTTGTGTTTTCTGTCAGCATACACCGCTGCAAACTTATTTCCTAGTTATAATTAGTCTCGTAGGGCAGTTCACAGAAGTCTTATCAGACCCCCAAAAGGAAAACAGACTGTTTACTGCGCTGACGGGGAGTCAGCAGGGTGTGTGATAGAGAGACAGCGCTCAGTTGCAAAACGTCCTACTGGATCAGCATCACGTGAACCTTCGGTTCTCCATAATACTCTGCAATAATGTTTTGTAATGTTGGAAAGCCGACCTCATGCAGAACAAGTTGTTGTCTTTGGTGGGGTGCTGACTCAGGAACTTGAGAGCAGTGGGTCAGCGCCCAGCCAGGTACAAAGGTTAACCTGGTGTGAAATGCTTACGGAGATGATGCGAGCGGTTTTGTCACGATTGTGTCTTTATTTGACTCGCCAACGAGATCTCCTATGCGTATGCATACAGCCATTCAACACCACACACACTTTTGCACCATTGTATATTGTAATTATTGACGTACTGTTGAATAAATCCCATTAATTTTAACCTGGCATTCCACTTTGACTCTTACCACTGCACACCTAGCAGTTTTAAGGTCCTAGCATACACATAGAACTCAGGGTATCTGCACTCCGTAGCCACTCGCCTATACACTAGTGTCGTTGCAGGATACACACAATTGTATTTATGCAGGCTACACAAGCCAGAGGCACGTCTGCAAAGATAGCGGTCCGTATTGAGCCACACTACTGGCAGAAAGGAGTCTCCTGCTTCTGCGTACAACTATTAGCACAGAGGAAAGAAAAACCATTAAAACATTATTTTTGGAGTCAAGTAATTGAGATAATATGTAATTACTCCCATTCCAGAAGCACCGGGTAAGACTACAGGCTCTTTCTTCGCCACTCAGATACTTCCGCTGTTTGGTTTATCTGAAGGGTTTCTTACAGTCTCATTCAACCGTCTTTGCACAGATGATATATAGGTAATTGCACTTTTTATGTTTACTTCCTGTGCTCAGTGAAAAAAAAAATAAAAACTGTACCGCCTAACACCATGTAGCATTCGGTCCACCGGAGAAGCGGTTTTCTCTCCGCTGGAAAGCGGGCCAGCTACGAGCAGCACACTGAAAAGCAGTCGCTGTGTTTTATTTTCTTTTGTCTTTGTTATTTTAGCTTTCTGTTTTAGTTCATTGTTTTTGCCCGGAATCCATGAGGGGGAAGTATGAAGACGTTAGTTTATCTTATTTTGAGTTTGTGTGGGTACGCTCTCTCTCTCTCTCTCTCTCTCCCTCTCTCTCTCTCTCTCTCTCTCTCTCTCTCTCTCTCTCTCTCTCTCTCTCTCTCTCTCTCTCTCTCTCTCTCTCTCTCTCTCTCTCTCTCTCTCTCTCTCTCTCTCTCTCTCTCTCCATGCGGCAACCATGGAAAGGTGGCATTAGAGGCAAGTTATGCAGATCACTGGAGTTGGGGAATGTGATAATTGACTCACGTGTCACGTGATTTTTTTTACCTTCCAGCGCAAACGTGACAATTGTTTCTTGTCTTTCCACCTGTCGACGGTATGCTGTCAGCTTGACCAAAAGATATTTGCCAATCCTTTTGAGCTTTTCGCTCGTTTGACGCAAAAACCTTTCGAAATAAAGTTAATCTAAATGTTGAAAGCGGCCCCCTTCCCCTCCGTCCGCCACCCCCCGCCTCCTCCTACTCACCAGCGAGTCCTCCACCGTGAAGTTGAAGAGCTCTTTTGCGTCGGCCTTCAGGTCCGAAACAAACTCCTTGTACTCGGGGTTCTGTGGCTCCCTGTAGGTCAATATCTTCACGCTCTGCGCAGATCCAGTGGACAGACGGACAGAGAGACAGACACGTGGATCAGGCCACCGAATACCGCAATATAAATGCACACACCTTAGCAATACATCGCAAACGTACGGACTTTCTGAACATATAACAATAAGTGTATTGCTGAGGCCAGCTGGTGTGTTTGTGGCTGCGTGGAAATGTACAACCGACACAAAACAGAAAGCGAAACAAATCAATCAATCAAGAGATTTATTACAACGTGTTAATCGACAGGTGCCACATGTAAGGACAGCCCAAATTGTATCGCTACTGTTGGAACTCAGGTTATGAAACTCTCAAATAGTCATAAATTCAGAAGACGCAAAGTTAACTGTAGTCATCACTACAACAGATTCATGATAAGGAAGGCATGGCCGAGGGTCAGTTATTTGGGGCCTGATTTAACACAACCAATGTGGTTGGCAAAAACAAATCACATGACCAATCTTTGTGTGTTCACCTGCTAAAGGTCTCAGTAAATCAGGCCCTTAATGTATAGAATGTGTGTTACGGCCTTTGACTTTTCAGAATCTGAATCACACTGTCTAAAAATGAGATGTCATGGAATATGTGAAAGCACATGCACAAACACACACACACACTCTCAACACGCATGGACACGCACACACACACTCTCAACACGCATGGACACGTGCACACACACACACACAAACTCTGAACACACACACACACACACACACTCAACACACATGGACATACACACACACTCTCAACATGCATGGACACGCACACACACACACACGAACTCTGAACACACACACACACACACTCAACACACACGGACACACACACACACACATACTCAACACACATGGACATTCACACACACACACACACACACACACTCAACACACACGGACACACACACACACACATACTCAACACACATGGACATTCACACACACACACACACACACACACACTCACGCACATGGACACACACACAAACACACTCTCTCAACACACAATAATAGACACACATATTATCTGAGAGATTTTCTGAAGTCCAGACGTGTGTTCAAGTTTGCAGTGAACAGTTAATGTTGAACAATTTTAAATGAACGTTCTATTTAATTTGCCACCAATGCATTCTTAATAAATGCGACTGAACAGAGGGTCATTTTCCAGTGGCTTCTGTGATGTTAGACATGACATACATCATACAAGTGCACAAGCATTGTCATGTAGCCCAACTAGACTAGTGAAGAGATCTGCAGAATAGCGCGACATGCCGAGGAAGTCGTCCCTCGATAAGATGATTTTACTTTTCGCTCAAATTTCAGAATGAAACGGGCAACCTTTGTTCTCTCGGAATCTTTCCTGCCAGCAGTCATTTTTCTTCACAGCGCACTACCCTTTCAGACCCTTTCAGACTGTTAGGTAGCGTCTGCTAATGTTCGCGGCGAACGGAAAAAAGTTTGAAAATATGAAGTTTATCTAATGCTCGTCGTCTTGAACACACGTCAGATCATTCTCTCTTTTGTAGACACACACACACACACACACACACACACGACACATGCACACACACCATCATACACACACACACAAACACACACAGACACACACACACACACACACTTCCAGGGCAATGTTCATCCTTGCGTTATATTTTCCTGTTTTATTTACTGCTCGTAAGCTTGTATCGGAAGTTTCCGATGTTTTCGAACCGAAGCGGCTGAACCGGTTTCCATCGACCCCTCTCACCCGAAAGGCTTCCTTGGCGATGGAGTCATTGGCGTCCCCCTTGGCCCAGGGGCGGGGCAGCTGGGTGACCAGACTGCGTCCGAACACGTCGATGTAGAAGAAGACGTACTCCTCCTGCGGCAGGCCCTCCTTCCGGAAGTGCACCATCAGGTCCCGAAACGTGTCCCACGCACAGCACACGTACACCACTGCAAGGAAAGGGGTGGGGTGGGGGGGGGAGAGGGTAAAAATGGGGAGAAACCACCCCTCTCAACCATCCCGCCCTGCCACCAGCGCCCCTGAAAATCACACCATTACATTTTTCAGGTGTGGACCCCAGGAAGAGTAGCTGATTGCCACGGCATCAGCCAATGGGGATCCTTTAAATAAACAAATAAACATTACAGATGCTTAGCAGGCACTCTTATCCAGGGCAACTGACAAAGCTTACGAATCGTTCAGGCGATACGGCTCTGGAGGCTGTGCTGTATGGTGAATACATTCACGGCTGCATGGGTGTGGCTAGACACAACGTGAAGCAGAGTGCCTGCAACCCCCGATAACCGGGACTGTATTCACCAGACAGCATGGCCTCCAGTGCCGTATTGCCTTTTATAAAATGGTTACATTGTGTAGAACCAACTGACAATGCAATATTATTTCTTTTGTGATATTATTTTCTAAGTAACGGTTTACAAACAGACTGTTTGGACTACTGTTACAGTTTTTTACGATTGCTTTGACTTCTTTTGCACAGCAGAATTTCAATGTACAAAACTCAAAATGCAAAGTGCCAAACTGCCTTTCAAAATTCATACTCTAAGACATTACATCCTACGCTGACATACGAAGTGTTAAACTGTTAACGCAAAGTGCTAAACTGACTTGCAGAATTCTTACCTTAAGACACTACATCCTATGCTGACATACAAAGTGCAAACTGTTAATACAAAGTGCCAAACTCGTAAAAATACATAAAATTTTCAATCAAGGTAGAACCTGGTCTCAGCCAATCAGCGTCCAGGACATAAACGACCCGTCCTGTGGTATTACAGTTTTTTACGATTGCTTTGACTCATTTTGCACAACAGAGTTTCAATGTGCAAAACTCTTAACACAAAATGCTATACTGCTCATTTTGGGTTCAAAATGTAAAATAGCATGCAAAATAAAAATACCAGTTTCAAATCAGAGAATATTATATGCAAAAGCTCCAGAACATTAGATATTTCAAACAATGAAGTTAAATCATTGCTGCATTTTCAATATACAACAGTCATCATCAAATAATGCTGCCAAACGAGTTGGAAACTGTTCTTTGGTCATAATGCAAAATGCTATACTCCTAATCTTGGGCTCAAAATCATATATAGCATGCGCAATATAAACAACTGAACCAAATTAGATTGTATTTCATGCTAAAGTTTATCATAGTGTCAGAACAGTGGATATGTTCATCGTTGAAGTTTAATTATTGGTGCATTTTCAAATACAACGGCCATTATCAAATAATGCGGTCAAACACAAAATACTTGTTAGCAAAAAAGACTATGCAATGGTCATTTCCTCATAAGTCCTTGAAATTATGTACAGCAAGCATCCCCTGTGATAGACTTCAGTATAGCGCTTGTGTTTTTATGAAAGACAAACTAAATATTAGATTAGATTATACGAAGTTTAATCATTAAAGAAAAATCATACAATAATGCAGTACTGTAAACTCAACTGTATTGTACAGTAAAAACAAAAACAACAGTAAAAGAAAAAACAGTTACAGTAACAACAAGCTTTACTGTAAAGTAAAAAAACTGCTTTTCAGTGCTTAAGCAGCATTTTGCCTCTCCGCTGCATTTGGCCACAGAATTTCGTCGACGTCGCATTTGATGTCTTCGTTGGCAAGACAGCCCTGGTAAAATCTTTTAGAGTGCCTTATCCACCCCTGACACTGCTGGGCTGTAATGTCATCGCATGCCTCATCCATAGCCTGAAGGAGCGTTGCCTGCTCATATGGATGCCTATGGTATACCTTCCACCTCCAGGCCGAGGTGGAACTCCTTGATGGGGTTAAGAAAGGGGGAGTAAGGTGGACACTGCTCTTCTGCCTCCATGGCCACGACCGTGACCCCATCCACGACCACGACCCCGTGCATGACCGTGACCCCGTGCACGACCCTGTCCTTCGTAGTGGTGAAGAGATTATCAATTGTGTTGCAATGCTACTCACCTGGGCAAGGTTGTTGGAAGTACTGAGACATGACTACAAACACCTGTTGAATTGAATTAGTGATTTGCATTTGTAGTAATAAGCATTTGAACATTGTTATAATATTAGGTGGCTGTATTCTGAGAATGGAGCATATGATTTAGAGTTTGGCACTTTGTATTGACAGTTTTGCACTTTGTATGTCAGCATAGGATGTAGTGTCTAAAGGTAAGAATTCTGCAAGTCAGTTTAGCACTTTGCGTTAACAGTTTTACACTTTGTATGTCAGCATAGGAGTGTCTTAAGGTAATAATTCTGCAAGTCAGTTTGGCACTTTGCTTTTTGAGTTTTGTACATTGAAATTCTGCTGTGCAAAATGAGTCAAAGCAATCGTAAAAAACTGTAATATGAACAGTTGTAGAACCTGCAACCTCCGCAGGGGCGTGCACAGACATTCTGAGGGGCTGGGGCTCAAGCCAAGAAAAAGCCCTCCCGCCCTCAATGTCGGCACACTACATCACTACCACTATGGCAATTTAATAACAGTAATCATTACTGCAACAACAACACAACAACAACAACAACAACAACAATAATAATAATAATAATAATAATAATAACAATAATAATAATAATATAAATTATTATTATTATATTTATTTATTTCCCAAAGGGGAATTTCAGCCAAGAAGGACAAAGGGGCAGTGGCTCGGCGCCTGTAGCCACCCCCCCCCCCCCCCCCCCCCCCCCCCCCCCGCACGTCTCTGAGCCGACATTGTACTACCCAGCCACCCCATAAGCACTTTATGTGCCTCAAAATAGTGTTATAAAGTGCCAATGGGGTGGTCGTGTAGTATAGGGGTCAGGTAACTGAATTAGTTTACTCACAGGCTGCAAGTCCTACAACTGTTTAAATGAACAGAGTTTTAAAATAGTACTATGAATAATGCTATGAATGATTCTTAAAACGTTAAAAACTGAAGTCGTGTGTGGCTATCTCATAGGTTATTTAAAAAAACTCAAAAAGAATGGTGCAGAATTGTACTCTGTGCGGATGGAGGTGAGGTCAAAATCAGGGAAACTGTGAGGTAACTACCGTGACTTGTCCTTGGCTACCCACAAGGGAATTATGGAACGGTTAGCGCACAGCTGGACACGAATTCTTTTAAAACAATTAAAGCGGTGGGAAGAATCCCTATTGTGCTGTGGCATGAGAACTATAGCTGAGAGCTGACGTCAATCAAATCTGATCTCTATGAGAACATAAAAAGGGCTCGAAGAAAAAAGTATCGAAAGTATGACCAGAAGGAAAGAGTTAGGGTAGTTCATAAAATCCGCTGAACTGTGCTCTGTGTTCTGTAATCGCCGGGAGAACCTGCCGCTCGTTGCTTCCCAATATGTGCTTCCCCCTCCCAGTGGGCTCGGGTTTTCAGTTAACAATCTGTCAAAAGTTGCCACGTTTATGCGATCAAAAAGCGTTAGTCAGTAGCCGGAACTTGGCTAACGACCACACGGATCTGTGATCGCACCGCCCGCGTTCCTGTCCACTGCTAGTCAGCGGGCCCGGATCGCCGCCAACGGCACGCGAAACACTCCCAAAATAACGATCTCCGCGAAGCGGCGGGTGCATCTGCTGACCTCGGTATTAACCGTTGGTATAAACGCCGGACCAGTCAGGGCGGAATTGACGAAAGCTTTTCTTTCAGTTTTAACGAGGAAGATGACTTATCCATGCGTCATCTAATTAATTAGCGGTGCACATAAATTAGTACAATCCCTCGATGTGAGTGACTCGCTGTTCATGTCCCGTTCCTTTGTTGATTCTTAAAAAGGAAGACAAAGACGTCGGCATATTCATACTGAAGTTCCCCGTTGTGAATACGTGGCTTGGTCTCAGGCCTCAGGTAACTGTAATTTCACGGTAAAAATGTCTGATGATAATTCCACTCTAATGGAGTACCACACTTGTGAGTCCCATTGGGACCATATGTACTCTGCAAGTGTTGATTTAACATTAAATATTTTTACTGTGTGTGAGTATGAATAATACACAAGTTTGATATTGGTAACCTATAGGAAAATAGCGTGCGATATAGCCAAAATGATGGACGGCAACACACTAACTAGCTAACTAACTAACGGGGCTCATTCCAGACATATCCAGGCAAGCCAGGTTTATATCTGTCAGAGAACATCAACTAGTTAACCTTTTCCGGCACAAACCCGGATTCAAAGAACAAATCTGCTGAACTGCGGGCGCTCCCAGCGCAGAAAAACCAGAAGGTGAGAAGGTCAGTCGGCAGCGCTGCTAGGGTTACCGCTACAGTTCTTTACGAAGCGGCAGTTGGCCACAGATTTAAAGCTGTCGTTAGAGAGCGATGCACCGACCGCACGCCCGCGCTTCTGGAGTTCATGAAGTAAACTCGCTGGCTTTCGAAATGTCACCGCTCCAGGGCACACTTAGGACAAAGACCGGGCGACCCACATCGAGGTGCCAGACGAGCAATAACCGGCGAGCCAGTTCAGCATCTCGTCCAACGTGGGGGGGGAAGAAAACGGAAAAAAAAAAAAAAAACCCAGCGTCTTCTTTAACAACGAGGCCTGTGCAACAGAGGCAGGGGGGAGTCTCTCTCTCTCTTCAGAGAGTCGGGGATCAAGGAGCCCGTTTCCTTCCTGTTTTCGGTTTCATGAATAAGTCATGCAGGGGGGCTGAGGGGCTGAGGGGCTGACCTCCTGTGGATTCGGAGGCCCCGTTTCGAGCGGGCCCAGTCGAGTTCAGGCGCCTAATCAAGAATGAAGGGCTCGCCTTGCCTGGGTCAGGCCCATTGCACCTAAGGGGGGAGGGAAAGTCCAATTCCAATCACATGAACAGCATCCAGATCCATGGCTCGTTTGCATATAATTGCAGTTGCATAATTGCCCCGCTGATTGGACTGCTGAGGAGCAGAAGGTGAATCAGGACTGACGGGTTTCCCGCATAAAACGGGCCGCATGAGATTTTGTATTTCGTACTGCGAGGTTTTGAGGGCGTGCTTAGCCTGAACCTAAATTTTTTTCTTTTCTGATAGGGGCGACATAGCTCAGGAGGTAAGACCGATTGTCTGGCAGTCGGAGGGTTGCCGGTTCAAACCCCGCCCTGGGCATGTCGAAGTGTCCTTGAGCAAGACACCTAACCCCTAACCCCTAACTGCTCTGGCGAATGAGAGGCATCAATTGTAAAGCGCTTTGGATAAAAGCGCTATATAAATGCAGTCCATTTACCATTTACTGAACTTTTTGTTACATAAATGACACTCAGATAACCCCGCCCACTGAAAACCTGCCCTTTTGCCAAAGGGGAAAGCAAGCCAATTTTGGCACAGGCTTATATATGCTTCTTTCTGCAAGAGTCATTTAAAAATATTCCTCAGCCGTCTGTGAACGCAAAAAAGTATTAAAACAACACATCAGCAAAGAGTTCACAGATTTCAGTTTCCTGAACCTTCAAGCTACAAGAACCATGCAACATCTAATCTAGCCTGTTCTCCGAAACAGTCCCCAGTAAACCAAGATCAAAGTCCAAAAACCAAAAAAAAAAATACAGGGATGAAAATGCCAAAATGCTAGGTGAGCCGTAAGACAGAAACGTCAGATCCTACTCGCACCAAACAATACACAACACCAGGTTCAGGTGCAAAGGGCAGCAGCAGATATCCACTCCAAAATGGCCACCACAGGAGATGTTACTGGCTGATATAAAGCCCCCCAGGAACTACGTTCTTCCTCCTGACTCTGACTGACTAGCGAAAGGAAAGTCGTCTGCATTTTTAAGTTGTTCTATTAGGGAAGGGATGGTCCAGAGAGGGGGGAAAAAGGGGGAAACATGCCTGTGCTGATTTGGTGAGGTGTGCAGTGTGGTGGTGGTTGCAGATGGGGACTCCCTAATTTGAAGACTAGCAATTTTATGTATTAAAGCGGCCTTATGTTGTTGGAAGCAGGCCTAAGCAAAAGATTCATTTTCTTATGGTCTTTATAATGAGACCAAACATGAATATGTTTGGAGGTGATGTAGCTCAGCTAAAACAAAAACATCAAAGTTTACTTGATGTCTTTAGACAAACATTGGTTAAATCCCACCAGTTGCAATCTTCACCATCAGAGTATTTTCCATGCAACAAAACCAAATAGCACCGCCTTGGTTTCCGCTTGAAACTGTAATTGCTCCAAAACATGTACATTTCAGATAGCAGGCCTCAGCAACCATTTATCTGTACAGACATTACGATTTTCAATCAGTGATTTCAATTAAATGTCCCAGGTTTGCATTCAAACTCAAAAGGGATATGGATCCTTGTGCAACATGTCTGGGTCTGTGACCCCCAGTATCGTGTCCTGTGTCTCTTCCGGGAGGTAATAAAGTCATAAAACTTTCCAAGAAGAGAAAGCTCTCCAGGACACCCCAGGTCTGTACAGTTGACTTAACTGCCCCAATTCCAGTCACGTTTGTCTAGAGGAAAGCGGGGAGAGTGGCAGAGAGAAAACAAACACATTCCTACGGTCACACAAATGATAGTGTCTGTTTCTCAAGGTCTGTTTCCCGAAAACTAGATATCTAACATCTTTATTGCGCTCGGACGAGATTCTCTCTCTCAGACGAGATTCCGTAATGAGAGCCGGAAGGAATGCCGGGATAGAGGGATTCCGGAATGGGGAGGGCTGGACGGCATTCTGACTCCGAGGTCAGCTCTGCCTCTTGGCAGTTTGATTAGAAGTTTTCCACATAAAATGTTTGTGATTAATGGATGCGGGGCACCAGCAGGGCACTATTCATTTTATATGTCATTTCTCTCTTGCAATCCTACATTTCCCACTGGGCAGCAAGTAGAAGAGATTGGGGGAACTCAAAAAGGGAGAATTTTGAACACAATCTGGCGAATCTATGGAAGCGCAGCAAAACCCGGGTGCAGTGTAGCGTGATGGTTGGGTATCTGGGCTTGTAACCAGAAGGCTGCATGTTGGATTCCCTGGTATGACACCGCCATTGTCTACTTGAGCAAGATACTTAACCAGCTGTATAACCAAACACTAAGCAACAAAGCAAAAGTTGTGTCTGCTAAATACCTGCAATGTGGAGGTAATTAGAATTTAGTGGTGTTTTTTGTTGTTGTTTTTGTTGGACCCATTAATGAGAGCCATGAAACAAATTCCCTGATTCTTCAGTGGAGGAAGAATAACACAAAGTAATTATCTATAAAAATGATGAATTGTTCATTTTGAAGACATTTTAAAAGCACGGCTGAGCAGCACGGAGAAGTCGTGCTTAAACCTGCTTCCTCCGAAAATTTACGGGCGATGTACGTTGCGGCAACATTTACGACAGGGCCTGATCCGTTAGGAGGGGACCTTGGTCCCGAGCTGCTGGGGATGGTACAGTGGGGGAAAACCAGGAGGAGGCTGGGGGGTCAAGGGTCAAGGGTGAGGGGTCAGGTCTGCCAGCATTGGTTCCCGCGCACCGCCGGTCTCTCCCGGCCCCCGCGCGGCAGACGGACGCGTCGTCTGTCCCAGGGCTCGCGTGCGCACAGCAGCGGAAAAGATCGGCCGAGCGATCCTGGGCGGCTTATCTCCGGGGCTGCCTTTGGAATTAAATTAATGTCGTAAATCACATGGCGTGGGCAGGCCTCCCTGCCCCTGTCCCGGGCTGCAGTGCTCCAGCGCCCCCCCTCCCCCCCCCCCCCGCCCCTCAGTCTGCGTCTCAGCTCGGTGCAATCAGACGCGCAGGAGCATCTTGTTTTTCCCCAGCGCCTAACAAACCGTTCGCCGCCATTCCCGCCGTGACGCCTTCTCTCGTTCCGCAGCACGAAAGCGCCGCGGATCGCCGGCTCCACCTCTCTGTCTCTCTCCCATGGCAACGCCCGCCCCCTGCCCCGCCATCCCTTCTGCGCTGCCGGTGATTTGCCTCCAAGGGTAATTAAGCGGGGATCTGAATTCCTTCCAGATGCTGATCGAGACAACTGCAGCTATGAGGAATTAGTCGAGAAAAAAAACTCAAAGTATGAGCCTGCCCTTTTGGAGCAGGGAAGTAAAACCCTAATGCTGTTTTATTTCTTCATTTCGTTTTTTTTTATTTTTGTGCGGGGGAGGGGGGGGGGGCGGTTACGTACATATGCACATTTTGTGTGGCGCTTGGAGTGGTAGGTTCTTGATTTCTTGGTTTTGTTCGATGGGGCAGCTTCCTTTTTTTTGGGATTACCTCCACGCACCCCGACGACAAAGCTGGTCTCGAGCCGGTCGGCCCTCTGACGCCAGGCGAAGGCCTATTCGGCCCAAACGCGTGGTGTGGTTCCCGTGCCATAAAGCACTTTAGGAGCACTGTACCGGGGCCACTCAACCCCACGACCAGTGGGCCACAGTGTCTGCAGGTATTTCCTCCAACCACACACTAGACCACCTGATTTCACCGATGAGCTCACTTCCTGAACCGAGGAGGTAAAATAATTTGTGGAATCTGGTGGTGCGGTGCCTGGCAGGAGCCGGTATCCGCAGACACCACCGCACTGCACCGTGTGCGGATTGGTTTTTTTCGCTTTTTGATTTGTCATGCGGTGTACCCAGCACCAGCGCAGATTACTGGATGTGCATATTATCGCTTGTCTACAGCTGCATCGCCCCCCCAACACCCACACTTGCAGCTCTGATTCAGCAGGGTTACTGAACGACCCCTCAGACAGGAGACCCCAACACCCACACCTCCAGCTCTGATTCAGCAGGGTTACTGAACGACCCCTCAGACTGGAGACCCCAACACCCACACTTGCAGCTCTGATTCAGCAGGGTTACTGAACGACCCCGCAGACAGGAGAGACCTGCAGCGCCAGGCCTCCACAGCAGTGTGTGCGGCGTAAATGTGGTCTCCATAGTGACGTGCGGGACTAACCCAACGCCGCCACCACCAACACCCCACCGCCATTACCAGCTGGACTACCTGGAAGCATACAAACACACACACACACACACACACACACAAACATGTCCCATTATGCCAAGGGTTTCAGTACACACAGGCACACACAGGCACACACACACACACACACACGCAAAAACATGTCCCATTATGCCAAGGGTTTCAGTACACACACGCACACACACGCACACACACACAAAAATCTCCTTGTAGACATGACCCATTGTGCCAAGGGTTGTACTCTCACAAGATTGCATTCAGGTATGGGGGGGGAGAGGCTGGGGTGGTGGGGGCGGTGGGTGGGTTTATGAGCGGTCATAATGTAATGCATCTTTCAAGACGGGTTTTTAAATATTTTAGCCTGGCCTTGCTGACGGAGGGTACGGCATTCCTCCCTGCGCCACATGTATGTGATCTTTAGCTAAGAGCAACACTGGAAACTGCTGACACACTGCGTCACTCTAGCCACGGGAGTCACAGATGCACCGATTCCTCCCCCATCTTTCTTTCCTGCTGTTCAGGAGGCATATTTATTTATTGGATCCCAGGATTTAGGGGGTTTATTACAAAACAGTTCCCCTGTGCGAGCGAGTCCCCAAGAAGAGGTCACTGCATGTACCAGGAGGAAGCTCCGCAGGCAAGCACCTTGCGCCTCACCGGGGCTGTTGGGAAATGAAGTCCACAGGGCGGAGGATCATTTCCCAGCATGCATTCTGGTCAAAAGTTTTTGCTGCTTGACTTTAAAAAAAAATGTTGATTTTCCCCTCTGTTGAGTTTCCCCCTTGTTTGGATTAACAGACGGGGGCATGCCCGATTTGGACAGAGTCCACAGAGGGGGAGGCTTGCGGACTTCAATTCCCAGCATGCAGTCTGATTAAATGATTGTGCCGCTTGACTTATTTTATTGCCTGTTGTGTTTGCCTCTCATTTGGATGAATGGGCAAGGGCAAAGGAGAGAGGGAAGGCAGTAACCATGACCGCCTCCGTGACCTTCACTTATTCTCCTCCCCCGAACCCCTCCCTCATCTTCTCTTCAGTTCATTCGCTCCAGTCTCCCTTGTTCTGCAAGGCATTATGTCATCTTTCATTTGTGCTTTATAGAGTCTGTACTTTACAGAGCCTCCATCTGTTTCCAAAGGCCTGCCCTCAGCCCACTGGCAGTAAGACTCAAGCTCTTCTCCAGATGAGATAAACCAATATGGCGCACACAGTATTTGGCTGTCTCGATTAGTGATGTGTAACCAAAGGTTTCTCATGCCAAGCCACACCAACTGGTGCTGGCTGACAGACGGACTTGGATACTCTGCTGAAGCGGGCTGTCATTGCACTAATTTTGCTTGTAAATGAAAAAAACTTGTTTGGTTTGGATCTGTGCCACCTGGTAACTGACTCATCATTCTTCAGGATTGAAAATTATATTTAGGGATATCTAATGGGGGTGTTTTGCAATTACATGTTATCATCAATTATGGTTGGATTCTTGGTCTATCAGAAAATAGGAGAAATTAGGATATTGTTTTATGTATGGCCTCTGAATTAGATGAATGAGTTGTAAACTATGCATTTTTGCCGTATTTGGCAACACATAATCAACAGGTTTGTAATCAGACCATCAGTCAAACCAAATCTGGACCATTCACAGCATGCAAAGCACACCTCTTGAAGAAATAAAACTTAAATTTCCAAAACTTACCGGATGAGACCAAAGATTATAATAAATGGCAGAATGATAAAAATTGGAGGGGATTGCATCACTCAGTAAAGGAGGGACTCAACTGACTATGATGGCCATGTCTCATCCTTCACTAGTGACTCCTACTGGTCAACCAGTGCCCAAGCAGCCTGCTTACATAAGCTGGGCACCAGTCGGCTTCCACCAGTCCACTTCAGTGCTAATTAATCCAAAACTAATAGTGGCATGCAACCATTTGCTGGAATGATCCATTTCCGGATTTCCTTTCCAGCTCGGTGCAAGCAGGATGCTCACTTCTGCAATCACGCGTGGCCTCTCAAATCTGCAGCTCCCTTTTATTTGTTATGAATGACACTTTCTTAATGAATGACTATTTTCTTAAATTTGCCCGCGTCATCTTTGGTGCTAATTGTCACCATGGTAACAGACTCTTGTTTCCCCTCCCCAGCAGTGCTTACTAGAGCAAGTCCCAGTTCCGTGAAACCTTCCCCATCTGCAGGATGGATATTGACAAATGGCAGAATAATAGGGAGGCCTGGTGCTGAGGTCTGTTGCAGACAGCCCCCTTTTGTTCTGACAGTCAGAGCCTATTCACTCAGAAACAGCGAAACGACAAAAATAATCACCGCTTGCTTTCTTTCCTCAGCCGGGTCAACCTCGAGCGCAGAAATCCTCTTTCATTAACTTCACTCAGAATTATTTCGCGTTGGAAATGGTCGTGACGTGTGAGCTATGTTTCCCATGTTCATGCTAAGGACGCGGGGGAGGTCTTTGGGACCAAATCGAAACAAAACAAACTGTAATCTCAACGGTTGGTTTCGGCCTGACGACGTTCTCATCATTTTCCACTCCGCACACCCCAGCTTTCCCAGCACACGAAACATAAAAACCTACAAACAGCTGCTAAAGTGTCTCTACAATGGTGCCGACACACAAGGGAATGCCCTAAAGCAAAGTTCAAGCCCCAGTCATTCCCACCCCCCCCCCCAAAAGATTTTTTTGTTTTGTTTTGTTTTGCTGCCCACCCCCATCTGATAGCCTCAGCCTGCAAACTCAGTTGCAAAACCGACGGCCCAGAGATATGAAAGATTGATGAACAACTTGTAACGACAGATCCTGTGCAGTTACAAAAAAAATTCTAGAAAATTCTAGAATGGAATTCCAGATGAGCTACGTTCTACAGGAAATAATAATGGAATCTGATCGCATCCCTCGTAAGGAAACAAGCATCAGGACCCCTACCACATCCGTTTTCAGCTCAAGCAATTTCCACTTTTCAATTGTCTGGAAATCCAAAGTGCAATCCACTCGTGCAATATAAAGTGTACCAAATTGTGCATTGTTTGTATATTGTTTGTATATTGTTGGTATATTGTCTGTATATATTATATCTATTATATTTTTTACTCTCATTACATTACATTACATTACATTTACTTGGCAGACGCTTTTATCCAAAGCGACGTACAAAAAGTGCATTTCATGGTCATAGACAACTGCTGAACACAGGTTCAGTAAGGTACAATACTTATTTACAATACTGCACTCTCCTTGCTATTGCACTATCCCCTTTGCTGCTGAAACACTGCAAATTTCCCCGCTGTTGGACTAATAAAGGATTATCTTATCTTATCTTATCTTAAATACCCAGGGCATCTTGACCGGTCTCATTCCAGCAGATGTACTGAAAGCTACTCACTGTAAAACAGGCACCTTTCTCATCGACCATTATCCTTCCGCGGTACAGCAATTCTTTTTTGTTCCTTGAAAGGGACACGAGTCTCGGGTCTTAATATCAAGAACCTACAGAGTCTCAAGAGGATAAAAGAGGATCTCTGAGCTGGATCACCGAAATAAATGTGGGGGGGGGGGGGTGACACTGCATCAGGTTCAGTAGTGAGGCTTAATGTTGCTTATTGGGGGGAGTAGGACATTGACTGAAATGCACGTTTCATTTCGAGGAGTAACACTGTGTTCTGATTTGTCACCGGCCTATCGATTGCGGACCTCAGACATACACACACGCGTGTACGCACGCACGGACACACACACACACACGCAAATACACAGACACGCATTACCCACGGCACAGATTGCTTGTAACTTCGTATCTCAAGCGAGGAGCAGTTCGTTTGCGTCTTTGCCGTATTTACTTAAGACGAGGGCTACAGATATAAGTGACGATGAGATGGAAGTCTCTCATCGGGCATCCCACAATGCAAGGCTCCATCCGGCTTTTAATGTTTTATTTCTTTTGTTTTCTTTTGTTTTGCTGCAGCTGTAATACCACCCACCCACCACCCCGCCAGCCACAAACACACACACACACACACAGGGACCGATCCAGTAGAAGCCTGGGTGCTATTGATCGAAACGGGAATCCAGCGAGCGCACCATCACCGCCGCCGCCGTCGCCGCGGTTTCCGGAGCGTGTCCGGAGAGCGGGAAGCTGAAGGGAGCCGCCGGAGACTCCTCCCCCCGCGTGGAAGCGCACTGCCTCCCCACTCTTCACTCCCGGGGAATGGCAGCACCAACACAGCTGGCTCCTCTGTGCACTCTCAATAGAGCGCGAGTGAGGCTACTGGAGAGTGCCTGGAGATGCCAGGCGAAGGGGACTGAAACCACAGGGGTAGTCACTGACTAATCTGCGTTCGTGGGGCGACGTAGCTCAGGAGATAAGACCGGTTGTCTGGCAGTCGGAGGGTTGCCGGTTCGATCCCCTGCCCTGGGCGTGTCGAAGTGTCCCTGAGCAAGACACCTAACCCCTAATTGCTCCCAATGAGCTGATTGGTACCTTGCATGGCAGCCTTTCACCATTAGTGTGTAAGTGTGTGTGTGTGAATGGGTGAATGAGAGGCATCAATTGTAAAGCGCTTTGGATAAAACCGCTATATAAATGCAGTCCATTTACCATTTAATGCCCTTCCCACATCTTTGAACAGCACAGTGAAAGACTGAAGGTGCAAGGTCACTGCCCTGTAGGTAAGGTCTCACTCCCCTGTAGGGAAGCTCTTACTCCCCTGTAGGTAAGGTCTTACTTCCCTGTAGGTAAGGTTGTACCCCCCTGTAGCTAAGCTCTTACTCCTCCGTAGGTAAGCTCTTACTTCCCTGTAGGTAAGGTCTCACTCTCCGGTAGCTAAGGTCTTACTCCCCTGTAGGTAAGGTCTCACTCCCCGGTAGGTAAGGTCTCACTCCACGGTAGGTAAACTCTTACTCCCCTGTAGGTAAGTTCTCACTCCCTGGTAGGTAAGGTCTCACTCCCCTGTAGGTAAGATCTTACTCCCCTGTAGGTAAGGTCTTACTCCCCAGTGGGTAAGCTCTTACTCCCCTGTAGGTAAGGCCTTACTTCCTGTAGGTAAGATCTTACTCCCCTGTAGGTAAGGTCTCACTCCCTGTTAGATAAGGTCTCACTCCCCTGTAGGTAAGTGAAAAGCAGAGTTGGGTGAGGGGGCTGTTTTCCTCATTATTTCTGTGGGAAGAGGGCTTGGGCAGGGGGTCACCTGCCAGCACCATCCACAAACAAACAAAACGCACACACACACACACACACACACACACACACTATTGCCAAGCTATGTCCCCAACCCCCTGCACTCTTAGAAACACTCAGTTTCTGTTCCAGTATCACATGAGCCAAAGTGAGAGGACTTGGCATAACACCACCCCCCACCCCCCCACCCTGTCTTTCCAACAGCTACTTTCTTCAGCTACGATTTATGTGCAATTCTCAGCCTCTCACCGTCTCCGCAGTCGCCCCCCTGCCCCATAACTGTCTCTTCTGTCTCCCCCATTTCCCGACTTCTCTACATCTCAGTCTCTCCCTCTTTCCTCTCTCTCCCTCCCTTTCCCAGTATTTACAGTGAGGCATTGCAGGTGTAAGCAACTTAGCTCCGCGGATGAGCTCAGCCAGCGATACGTCAACGCAGCTAATTTTAAAAATGGGTACTAAATGATTCTAGAACTTGGGCCGTTTGCCAGGGTTTTGCCTCGCTGGCCAGCGTTACAGCCCCATCTCACTGCTTTCACCAGGCCTCTCCAGTTACTAATTAGATCTGTGTTCCCACAGTATCTGGGTGACTCTTATTGTTAAGGCACTGCTCCAGAATGTGGATGGGCCCCATGGTCCGATATCTGTTAAGGGGCCATTTACAGATCGTGTGTGGATGGGCTCCACTGTCGGACATCCATTAAGGCGCTGTCCCAGCACCAAATGTGGCCATAACATAAATAACGGCAGCTTCACCCAGGGAAAATTGGCCAGGATTACCATACTTAATTGCCCACCAGTGACAGCCCCCCCAAATAGGTCAAATAGGTGCCTACAATCAGGCAGCCACAGGCGAAGGCTCCACACAAAGCATCTTCCTCAGCCTCGTGTCTGTGTGAGCTCAAATTGATGGGCGAGGTAGGTGAATATGATTGGAAAGAGGGTGGGGTGGGGTGGGGGGGGGGGGGGGGGCAGGGGGTAGCTCAACTCATTCTTCAAAAACAACCACGTAAGCCTGAGCCTTTATATTCACTGCACCTCTATTTCATTTGCTTAAGCCTTTCTTTAGGCCGAACAGAAGCAGGTAAAACCAGCCCAGACCAGTCTAGCTGAGCTCACTATTCTCTCAACATTACTAGGGGGGGGGGGTACCATGCATGAATTCAAGGGCTCCTTTTGAGGAAAAAAAAAAAAAAACGAATGTTTTGTTGCTAAGGCAACAGGGACAATTATATGATTATTTCCTCGTCAATCTCTCAACAGTGACAGGAAGCAGCCTGTTCGGTCAAGCACAATGTGCCCAATCAGCCGATTAGCATTAGTAAAGCCTCCACAGCGTAGCACAGCGTAGCATAGCGTAGCGTAGCGTATTGTTAAATAGCACAGCCCAGCGTAATATAGCGTAATTATCTCTGTCAGGTTGCTTCAGACCAGCACATGAGCCATTAAGCCATTATCTCGTATTCACTAAGTGAAAGTGAAATGTAAAATATCACAACAGAGAAAACCCTATAGAACTAATATGAAATTTTATAACCATAGACAAGCAGTGCGTTGTAAAAAATAGTTTTGCGTCAAGTTGCATTAAGCCAACTATTTCACAGATCAAATTTGCTTTAGTCAATTATCTTCTTGAGTAAACAGAAATATACTTGACTTTAGCCAGCTAGCTGGCTAATGCAGCAGATTTCCTATATTTACTATGGTAAGGTAGCACAGAATTGTTGGTGAGCGTTCTCACTAGTTTAGTGTATAGTGAGAACCCAACAACACCTTAAGTTACGTTTTACCTTAGAATTATACTTAAGTGTCCTTTAAAGTTTAGTGCATTTAGTGCATAAAAAAGCCTGAAGTGTTATTTAAGGACTTTCTTAAGTGGTGCCTCAATATTTAAATGTTTAAAGCGTTTCATCATCCACTATTTACCTTAGGATTTTTTTTTTATGGTTAGTAATACATTTTCCTGTTGAAACAACAAGCATGTGCTCTGGGAAAAGAGGAACTGATCAGTTTGAAAACGCTCCAGGTCATCAAGGTGTGACATTTTCCTGCTGTCAGGGTAAATGTAGATGAGGAACGCGGAACACGGGCCGATCCGTTTCAGGGTTTTGTCTCAACTTCTGCACTCAATTATTCAAATAGCTCAATCCTATATCGATCTTACGTTTGCATAAGCATTGTGGAAGGAATAAAAAGTGTCATATACAGCAAATCAAAGGTTTTTTATGCGTGTGGACTCTCACCTCCAGTCACACAAGTTTCTGTAATAACTGTGTTCTCCAGTTGTTTACTTCTCGTGGTTTGAAATGCTAGGCCCCTCCTTGATAACTAATCATATATATACATATATATATATATATATATATATATATATATATATATACACATTCTATTTCTATGTAAAAAATATACCTATTTAGATTTTTTCTTTTTTTTACTTGGAAGCATCAGCTTTCAAACAGTTTGTGCAGGGTTTGTATTTCTTTCATTAGATATTTCTTTAATGACTAAAAGTATTAACCACACTGTTATTTATTGAAAGCAGCTGGAGATGTTTTTTTTTTGCTGTTTTACAGTGAACTTGAAAGCGTGTACACGTCTGTGAATTTTTTTAGGGACAGCTTGCGATCTATCATAGCAATGATATGTTTTGCCAACATTTAAAAGAAGGTTCAAGGCAAAATTTCGGTTATCTGGATGAATTGACTAAAATCACTACTCATTCGTTGAACACTACTAGCTTTCCTGATATATTTAATATCAATGACCTTTCCAAATTTGACAAAAAAAATGAACTGTAATAACAATAAGCTGAATAATGTGCCTGCAAAATTTCGACTTATATATTCGAAAGATGCCCCAGAGAACCAGAAAAGAAATTTCTGCTAGGAAAGTTCTGTTCTGGGAACAAAGAAATTACTAGCTGCCACTCGCCAACTTCTGGATTTTTCTCTTCGCTAAGTAAGTATAGTGCTCAGCGAAGAGTGACAAACGTTTTATGAACATGCTCAACATAAACAAATAAATGAACAGAATTCTATTTTGACTGAATAGAATTCGACCACCACCCCCCCCTCCTGCCCCCCCCCCAGAGCGGTGATGTCACCGGGACTCACCGCGCCCGCTCTGCTTGATGTCCTGGAGGAAGGTGTCGAAGGGGAGGGGCCCGGCCTGCTCGTTGAGCACCAGGTCGGCGGTGGTGATGTTCTCGCGGATCAGCCCCTCGTACAGCCCCTCGGTGGCGAAGTAGCACGGCCGGTCGTCCACCTTGTTGTCGCAGAACATCAGCAGGGCGTGGTTCCGCCAGCCGAAGTGGCGCTGGAGGTGCACGGCGAACTGGCCCAGCTTCTTGTGCGTGGGGCCCGTGTTGGTGATGGAGTCGTAGACGTCGGTGCCGGAGAAGCCGACGGCGGGGGCGCCGGCCGTCACCATGGGCAGCCCCCAGTGCGTGGTGAAGAGGCCCACGGAGGAGGAGGCGTAGTCGCAGCCGGGCCCCACGAAGGCCCAGGGGTCGTGGGAGAACTTGAGGTCGACGGCCACCAGCGGGGCCACCGACTCGGAGCAGATGCCCGCCTCGTTCTCGCTGTTGGCGAAGACGTAGCGCAGGCGGTGCGCGGGCAGCAGGGCGGGGTCGGCGTTGATGCGGGCCAGCGCCCGGCGCAGCGCGGGCCCCACGCGCGGCCAGGACCACGGGTACGCCGTGTTGTTGCGCGGCAGGACGACCGCCAGGACCACTTCCTGCTTCTCCCTGGTGGGGGGCGTGGCCGGCGCGAGCCCCGCCCACCAGCTCAGCAGGAACGCCAGCAGCAGTAGCAGCAGCGGCGGTGGCGGCGGCCTCCCCGTTCCCAAACAGCGAGAGCGACCCATCCTCCGGCCGCTCCCCCGACTCGGGTTCGAGTGTAATCTAGGTGAGCTGAAACACACACACACACACACACACACACAAATCAGTGCGACCCATCAGAGCGACCCCTCCGCAGCCAGCTCATTCCCGCCGGGCAGTTTCTCATGACCTTTAACCTGTAAAGGGGAGGGTCTCTCCACGGCAACCCTGCGAAAAAAACAGGCTCTCATGAAATCATTTACGGGGAAAAAAAAAGAGGCAAGAACATTTCTCAGCGAGAGACGGAAGGCTGTCACGTGTTCCACCCCTGTGTGAAGGGAAAAGGAAAAGAAAGACGCGAAACGGAATGAAAATCTTCGCCCCCTCGCCTGGCTGTCACCCGTAATGGCGGGTCGCGCGGGGGTCGACCGAACGAAAATGGCACCAGACCCGCCACCTGCGTCATTCAGTCTGAGAAAACGGCGTTTCGAACTCAGCGCCGTAAAGTGCATTTGCAGGTGGAACACCCAAGTGCGTCTGTTCATGTAAAGCGCAGGTATGCATCTTGAGTTTTGTTTTTTGATGATTTAGGCCAGGGGTGCTCAATCTTACCCAAAAAGAAGGGCCGGTGTGGGGGGCAGGGCTTTTCAGTTCCACACCTGATTCAACTTATCAACCACTGGAGTCTTTGCTAAGGATCTTGATTAGAATCAGGTGTGTTACTGCTTGGTTGAAACAAAAGCCTAAACCCACACCAGCCCTTTCTGGATAAAACTGAGGACCCCCTGATGTAGGAAAATGATATGGATAGATTCAATATAACTGCAATGAAACTTGTCCTTAGTGAGTGTCATTTAGCAAGAGTAAAATCATTCGCTCCTTTCTCTCTTTTGTACCTTTCAGTAACTGCACTGAACACAAAGAAAAAAAGAATGCTGCTTCGGCCTGGATTATTCAGACATATGGACATGCTGAACTGAGAGATCCATGGCCAAATGGCAAAGCATCAGATCGTTCACAGATTCAAAAACCGGATTAAAAAAATCACGAACTCCATTAAATAAATATGCTTTCGGTGGGATGTGTTAATGGCTACATTTCCAGTGAGAGAAAATAAATCACACTCACGCCTTCCTGCTTTCCCTCACAGTGTTCACACCTGAACCTCCGTCAGTTCCCGTGCGGAATAAAAAAGATAGAGAAGGAAATGAAACAAGTTGAAGCTTTTAATTTGCCAGACAGACCCACAAAAAAATACCCACAAGCCTCGGTGCTTTTCTCCCAAGTGAATTCAACCAAATTAACTTAGTTCATTTGTTCCCTGGGAGATGTTGCAATACTCACCACTGTTTATAAAAACTTGGCCAAAAAAAAACACACACATACACACACACACACACACACACAATCACATTATACACATCATATTTGTATATTTTAATTTTAGACCTTACGTAAATAAAATGAATGCAATTAAAGTATTGAAAAATAACATTTTTCGTTGTTCTTGTTCCTTGTAATGTACATTGTCAAGTGGTATATTAGATTATTACATGTTACAATGGACCTCATAAAACATGGAAATTATTTTATTTAAAAACAAACCTCACACTAATTGTGCATATTACTTTGGTGTTGATCTTTCAATAATCTGCAATAAGAAAAAATGCCAACACCTAGGTACCTGTTTGAGCACCTGTTTGAACACATCAGGCTCATAAGGGGAGTTTGTACAGAAGATACGAATTGTAGAAATACCTTGATGGAAACTTGACAATTTGAATCTTTGAGTGACGCTGATGACATGGGAACGCTGACTTACGACTCCATCGTCCATCAGCAGAAACGCGGAGTTGTTTTGAGGAGCTAGAGCTTGTTTTAAGCAGAACCTCCTCTGACACGCAGTCCCCCTCAGTTTCCCTTCGCTAAAACAAAGCAATCAGTCTTTCTAAACCCCGGGGAGCTGTACACCGCTCTTTGAAACCGGGGTTGATTCAGTCGAACCGCACAAGAGGTTTTCTCTCAACTGTACGTCATATTCAGCCTTTCTTTCCACTTCAAGGCTGTGAAGAGGAAAGGAAAACAAGCAAAGCTCCTGCGATAGACAAAAAGAAAATCCCAGAGCACCTCTCGAATTCAACGTCATAGAACTTTTTCGTAGTCAATCTTTCCCCCCCCCCCCCCATTCACAACAAATACATTTAGACTCTCAGTCCATTTCCATTTCTGGGCGGATACAATTCGAAAAAAGCAGTTTGATATTAACGGCTCGATTAACATTAACGGCTTTTGTCATTTGCCAACGGTGACATTAGTGACACTACCAAAATCTGGCGAGTAGAAGGAAAGATCCGATTACCTTTAAACAGAGGTGTCCTGCATGCCAGTGTGGGGGGCGGGGGGGGGGGGGGGGGGTCCAGCTGAAGTCTGGAGAGGTGCAGGAGACTTCCCTGCTGTTGCTGGGTTGCCGGATTTTTCTACCGGGAGAAGCAGACAGTGGATGACCCCAGCGCAGTCGGGGGAGAAGGGGATCGGGGGTTCTGTGGCCGAACCCGGAGCAGGTCCAAGTCGGAGGCCAGGTGCGCAGACAACAGGAAGAGACGAAGGGCAAGGTGTCTTCCTCCAAAAGTTCCAACTCGCGGTGCGGCGAGGAATCCGTACGCTTTGGTAGACGTGGAACCTCTCCCCCCCGCCCCCCACCCCCCCCTCCAAAAAAATTAAATACAACTCCACCAGAAGAACAAACGCTGGATGGGACAATCCAAGGATTTCAGACACAAACTTTTCTATAATGTGGAGAAGGAGCAGTTACTTTACAGTCCAGAGGCAAGAGAGAAAAAAAACCTTCAGTCTGTTTTGCGCTTTTATTTCCGGACTCTACGTCGAAATCAAAACTCCGCCGGTAAGTTCAAAAGTGGACATTGCTGAGCACTCTTTGGGGTGGGGGTGGGGGGGGGGGTGTTCACAGGGCTGGGTTACCTGGACCCCGAAATCAGACCCATCCCAAACCTGCTTCCCTCCAGCAGCTAGAGCAGAAGAATCCCTTCAAACAGAGGTGATGCTGACGAGGCGGTGGGGTGGGGTGGGGTGGGGTGGGGGGGTTCCGTAGAAAGGGCTCATCTGAACCCCTTTTTCTGGTAACGAGCAGGAGCTGTAGAGGTGCAAAAACACGACTGACTGGTAGAGCTGCTGAACGACAGAGAGAGAGAAGAGCGGGAGGGAGAGAGAGAGGAGGGAGGGAGGGAGAGGAGAGAGAGTAGGGAGAGAGAGAGAGGAGGGAGGGAGGGAGAGGAGAGAGAGTAGGGAGAGAGAGAGAGGAGGGAGGGAGGGAGAGAGAGAGAGAGAGTATAAATGTGCTCGCCTCAGTGCTGGAAGCTCACTCAGACACAGAGGCTGGCTTCCATTGGACCGAGGCTTCACAGAGAGAAGGAGAGAGAAAGAGAACGAGAGAAAGAGAGAGAACGTAAGAGAGGGGGAACTGCACAGAGACAGAGAGAGGTAAGACTGCAAGGCTTCTCCATCCTTAAAAACGAGTAACTTAATCACCCCACCCCCCCTTCATTTTTCTATCTCTCAATTAGCCTCATGCCACCTCTACTCTCCCCTCCTCTCTCTCTCTCCTTTCCTCTCCCCTCCTCCCCCCTCCTCTCTCTCTCCTCTCCCCTACTCTCTCTCCTCTTACCTCCTCTCGCTCTCCTCTCCTCCCCCCTCCTCTCTCTCTCTCCTCTCCTCCCCATCCTCTCTCTCTCTCTCTCTCCCTCTCTCTCTCTCCTCTCCTCTCCCACAGCCCTGGCGCCTTCCGGAAGCACAGCTGGCACGCCGATCGATGAGCGCAGTGAGCGGGGGGAGTGCTGACCCCGCCCCCCACCCGGTTCCACGGGGGGGGGGACGCAGATGTGGTTGCGAAGCCGAAAGATGCGGCCCGGCCCGGCCCGGCCCATAAACCCGCAGCCAAAACCCAAATCTGACCCTTACCCAGGGTGTACGCATCACCCCCACCTCCACCCCCCAGTCCCTGGAGCCCCTGACCCTGGCGTAGGAGTGCAGGATAGGGTTTCTGAAACAGGATGCCCTGTAATAGCACTTCCATTTCTACCCCCCTCTCTTCTCCTTTCTGCTCTCTTTCGAGACGTTATCTCTCCGCTGAGGCACACCCACTTCCCTCCCGATACCCCCCCCCCCCCCCTTTTTTTATTTTTATGTCCACTTATAGCTCTGGCCAACACCAGTACCTCAGGGTCCAGTTGTTTTGTGTGTGTCTCTCTCTCTCTCTCACACACACATGCCCACACACACACACGCTGGCAAAAACAAAAACCCATGCTAGCTCACCCACACGCAAGGACACATACAGTTCAGTGCAAACACACTCACGTGCTTCAGCACATGTGCATGCGCACAGAAACAGGCTTACTTGTGCCATACATAGTGTGTATACACACACACATGCGCTTGCTCATGCCAAACACATATCCACACACGCAACACACACACATGCACACACACACACACACACATGCGTACAAACAGACACACACATGCACACACACACTTTCTCTGTCCTCCGCAGGGCATCAGTGAACCTCGGTCAGGTTTTTGACGCCCAAAGCACCCCCCCTCCCCCCCCCGTCCTTCCGGGAGCCCCCATGGTCCAACGGCAACCACTGTGGGCGTCAGATACGGACTGGAAAGACAGAGAGAGAGAAATCGGGACAGAGAGAAGGAGAGAGAGAGAGAGCGAGAGAGAGAGAGAGAGAGAGAACGGTGCTGTGGTTCCTGTGTGCAAAGGCTCCTTGGCACTTTACTGGGGTGCACGCATGTTTGTGTGTGTGTGTGCTTGCGCGTGTGCATACTTGTGTGTGTGCTTACGCGTCTGTCCGTGCATGTGTGCGTGTGTGTGTGCTTACACATCTGTGCGTGCGTGCGTCTGTGTGTGTGAGTATGTGTGTGCGTCTATGTGTGCATGTGTGCGTGCTTACGCGTCTGTGCGTGCTTGTGTGTGTGCGTGAGCGTGTGTGTGCGTCTGTGAGTGTGTGTGTGCGTCTGTGCGTGCACGCTTGTGCGTGTCTGTGTGTGTGTGAGTGTGTGCGTCTGTGCGTGCGCGCTTGTGCGTGTCTGTGTGTGTGTGTGAGTGTGTGCGTCTGTGCGTGCGCGCTTGTGCGTGTCTGTGTGTGTGTGTGAGTGTGTGCGTCTGTGCGTGCGCGCTTGTGCGCGTCGGTGTGTGTGTGAGTCTGTGCGCGTCGGTGTGTGTGTGAGCCGGGCCGCAGCGCGTTCAGCTCTCTGATCCTGTCATGCTGTAAAGCTCATCTCCCCAGCTGTACATCCCAGCACCTCCAGCATCACGATGCAGACAGGGACAGGATGCCTCTTCTCACATAAGACTGCATCCAGCAATGTGAGCGCGAGACATGATGTGTGTGAGAGTGCCTGTGTGTGTGTGCGTGTGTGTGAGAGTGTGTCTGTGTGTGCCTGAGTGTATATGTGTGTGTTTGTGTGTGTGTGTGCATGTGAGCCTGTGTGTGGGCGAGTAAAACCATTAGCCTGGTTTCTGCCAGCTCCCACATGCACTTTCACTCATATACACAAATGCCTACACACACACATCTCAAACACACACACGCACACACAGCATTGTACTGCTATACTTGTGAGGACTTCCGACTGATTTCCATTGACTACATTCATTCCGTAACCTCTAACCCTAACCCCAACCACTACATGCCTAACCCTAACGCTAACCTTAACCTAATTCTAACTGTAACCCTAACCTTAAGTTCTAAACCTAAAACAGCCTCTTGAAAAAGTGTCCTCACTTTCCATAATTTTCCTCATCTTTCTAACCTTGTGAGGACATTTGGTTCTCACAAAGATAGTAGTACAAACACACACACACGCATCTTAAACACACACATCTCAAACATACACACACTCACACACACGTCAAACACACACACACACACACACTCACACACCTCAAACACACACATACACATGTCAAACACACTCACCACACACATTTCAATCACACACACACAAACTCTCACCAACACACAGAAGCGCTCTGAAGCAGTCATGCACGAAGGTGCGCACACACACACACACATGCACACACACACATGCACACAAACACACACACACATGCACACAAACACACACAGACACGCGCGCACCCACAGAACCCTGCCTCTGAGTAATGCCTCCCCATTAAGGCCTAAAGTACCCATAACCCCTTCAGTGCCAAATGAAGGGCAGGATGAGAGAGGAGCCAGGGGAATAGAGAGAGAGAGATAAAGTGACCTGACTCACAGCCGCGTCATCAAAATATCAGGGCCTCCATTAAAGCGCAGGTGGTCGTGTTCAGACGGCACTTCCCATTAACGGTGTCAGCAATTAGCCCTTCTTATTCCGCGATAAATTCTCTTCCAGGAACGATCACAGTTCAGTTCTGGTTACGGTGACATTTTATTTGTGATTTGTGAGCACCACATATTGCAAGGGGGGGGGGGAGGGGGGGTTCAGTCGTGGTACAGGACAGACACGAGGGTCTGCCGGCGTTTAATTTTCAAACTTAAAAAATCAACATCCAAGCACAGCCCAAGAAAACAGACGAGGAGAGTGAGTCCTTTAATTGGTGTGTCAAACATGGAGCAGGGACTGCAATCTGCAGACCCTCAAGGTTCTGAATGAGCAGCGTTTGGCCACACGTGGCCTATTTTATATTGTAAATATTAAGCTTGGCCCCGCTGTTGAATATTTTGTGAGGGCTGAAATAAGCAAAAACAGGTGTGCTTTTCTCCCCCTGTCCTATAGGGCAGTGTTTCCCAACCGGTGTGCCGTGGCACTCTGGCGTGCCGTCAGGCGAGGTCAGGTGTGCCGTGTGAAAAATCCGTAAAAAAATTTTTTTTAATGTTGGTAATGGTGTTTATTTTTTATGCTTTTGAGAGTGGTGTGCCATGAGATTCTGCAAATTTGGAAAGTGTGCCGTGGATAGGGAAAAGGTTGGGAAACGCTGCGTTAGGGGGGGGAGAAACAACCAACTGATAAGGGAAAAGGAGGCGCGGCCCGAGCAGATGTACTGGAAATCCAACCCCAGCCCCGGACTAGACGGCCGTTATCTGAGAAATGTTCGGGTGGAGGGAGACAAACTGTCGAGCGTGCGCACCGTAACGCAGCGAGACATTAAGGAGCCGCCGGGTAACAAGTGCCACGATCACCGATATCACTCCTCCAAATTTCCTGATACAAAAAAAAAAAAGCCAGCATCAGGAAATGAATCTAAACTTGGCAGCTCACTCCCTTGGCTACGTAAATACATCACGCTAATCTCCGAACAGAGAGGCAGCGTCAGCGAAATCTTCGCGTCTTACGTGAGCTACTTTCATTCAAGTGGCTTCCTAGCCGGGCGAAACGCCGATCAGAGAGCGTAGGCTACTGCCTACGTTTCCCATGATCACAGGATCGCTCTGTGTTGATCACCAGAGCGCAAATCAAAAGCAGCAGCACTCCTCATTGAGTCAAATCAAGTTTTTTTTTTCCCAGCTGTTCCATTCTGAAAACTTGCGGTACAAAAAAAATGGTGTCGCTGTCCTAATAACTGCGGTCAGCACGATTTGTCCTGAGGAACAATACGCCAGGGAATGGGCTCTTTCCCACGGCGCGCAGGAACTGCCGCCGTGGGCTATGTATGGCAAATTGTGGTCACTCACTCACTCACTCACTCACTCACGGACGACCTTTGGGGGACGTTTTGTGGGACGCATGCGCAGGTGGTGCCAGCTAAAATGTGTCCGCGGAAGTGAGTTGCGCCGTGGGTCTGGACCGTTCCGTGCTTGTTATTCCTGTCGTTACTCCACAGTCTCACAAGTGAGGTCTTTAATGGAAGAAAAATCACTGAAAATATCAACACAACAGTATTAGGCGTAACTGCTGGTTTGGGTTGAGGGTATCTGAAAAAACAACAAAAACAAAACTTTAAGCACCAATCATTTAGACTTTTATTTCAAACACATCGCCGCCCTTGTTTGGCCTCCTGTCAACCTAAACTGCAGTGCTTTTACATAAAAAGCATTTGCTTGCTGTGCCTTTTTCCATTTGGGAGGAACGGTGTCAAACCACAAATGGTACTAAAATGAACTGAAGAAAATGCCCAAGCACGTGGTCATGGTCATATTCTCATGCTCCCATTAGAAGACCATCGACATACTTTACTTTCACTGTCAAAATAAAATATTTTAGACTAACTCTCCGGTCACTTCCGGAAACCTGCCGCTCAAACACACGCAACGCGTTGCGTCAGGGTCCAGTTGCCGAAAATTCGCGGGAGAACGAAAGCCACAGTTGAGACGCTGTGCCAACACATATTGGTAACTGTCTCCCGCAACATCACTGTATTTAAAAAGCGGTTGAAATATTAAAGAAATCTTCAATCTCATACCACTACTTCCCCCCCTCCCTCCGCCACCCACTGGGTCTAAATCCCATAATGGCCTGTTGATTGAACTAAATTGCCTCCCGTCTATCCGCACATCAACGCTGAAGATCAATAATTACCGCAGAGTCTAATTTCAGCCTTCTGCGGTACCCTGGGAGATTGGCAAAGGGTCAAGTGACAATAATGGCCCCGCCCATTGGTCTCCCTGCCCTATTACAATCTGGAGCAAACGTTAGCATTTTTTTTTTTTTGACATAGACATTTTATTATTAAAATATTAATATTAAAAAGTTAATAGTTTTGTTTGTTTGGGTAAAAGGGTCTGCCAAATAAATGTAATGTGATGTTTGCTTTTTGGCTGGATTTTCATTAGAATTCGGCTACAGCGTTCTGAAATCAAAGACATTTTAACAGCCATATAAGGAGCCAAACAAAACCAATATTAAGTCTGTTGCATTCCGTAGAGATTATGAATTCATTTATTTATTTTTATTCTGGAGGTGATACGGTTCTTATACTGCATATTACAGGAGGATTGGATATTGGTTTAAGACCACTGGCACAACATTATGGTGAATTGAAGTTTAACACATCAGTCTATATCAGTGGTCTCCAACCCTGGTCCTGGGGAGCTACAGGATCTGCTGCTTTTTATTGTGAACGATTCGGGCAAGTGTACTGTTGTGTCGTTCGCGAACCATTAAGGGCTAGTGTTGTGTCGTTTGCCAATAATTCGGGTATAGTACGTTCAGTGAACGAATCACTGAACTGATTCGTTCACTGAGTCTGCGAACGATAGTCAGTCAGTGACCGACCAGTTCACGTTCGCAAACGAATCGTTTCACAAAGTGATTCGGAACAGTTTGTTCACCCAAAAGATCGTTCGCGAAAAGAATCATTCGCGAACGACACAACACTAGCTCGTTCCTCTTGCTGTAGTGAATGCAAGGAGCGAGGAGTCTCTGGGGAGGAGAGTGGGTACTGAGCCACTACATCTCATCCTTTCCGGAAACCATCATGAAATAATCCAACTTCACGTCATCACCTCACCCAACAATCCCCTGGTTCTCGGTCGCCCTTGGCTTGGGCTACACAATCCACATATAAACTGGTCCACCAACAAAATACAGAGCTGGAGCTCTTTCTGTCACAGCACCTGCTTGAAACCCGCTCTAACGCCAGCAGAGGTCACTGTTTCTCCACCGGATGCACCTCCCGACCTGTCACTCGTCCCCTCCGAATACCACGACCTCGGAGAAGCATTTAGTGAACAAAAAGCACTCACCTTACCCCCTCATCGGCCATACGATTGCAGTATCGACTTGCTTCCTGGAAGTCCTCTACCCACCAGTAGACTCTTCAACCTGTCTCGGCTGGAGAGAGAAGCCATGGAGACCTACATTCGGGACTCACTCGCCACTGGCATCATTCGCCCATCATCTTCCCCACTAGGAGCGGGATTCTTCTTCGTCTCCAAAAAGGACAAATCACTTCGCCCCTGCATCGACTACCGTGGACTTAATAACATCACGGTAAAAAACAAGTACCCTCTGCCTCTGATTAATTCCGTGTTCGAGCCCCTCCAGGGAGCCACCATCTTCTCCAAACTGGATCTCCGTAATGCTCACCGCCTGGTCCGTATCAGAGAGGGCGACGAGTGGAAGACAGCCTTCAACACCCCGCTCGGACACTTCGAGTATCTGGTGATGCCCTTTGGGCTCACCAACGCCCCTGCAGTCTTCCAAGCCCTCGTCAACGACGTCTACCTGCTGAATCACTCCGTCTTCGTTTATCTAGATGACATCCTGATTTTCTCCCGCAACGCGGAAGAGCACGTACAACATGTAAGACAAGTACTCCACAGACTATTAGAGAATAAGCTGTTCGTCAAAGCTGAGAAGTGCGATTTCCATGTCGATTCCGTCTGCTTCCTGGGCTACATCATCGAAAAGGGCCAAATAAGGGTGGACCCGGAGAAGATTAAAGCCGTAGCGGACTGGCCCATCCCCACTTCCGTTAAACAACTACAGCGATTCCTGGGATTCGCCAACTTCTACCGGCGCTTCATCCGCGACTACAGCCGAGTTGCTGCACCCCTGACCCAGCTCCCTTCCCCAGCTAGCCCGTTTATCTGGACCCCGGAGGCAGAAACCGCTTTCGTTAACCTGAAGAAACGATTCACCTCAGCTCCTGTCCTCATCCATCCTGATCCGACTCGCCAGTTCATCGTTGAAGTAGATGCGTCCGACACAGGCGTGGGAGCTGTCCTGTCCCAACGCGCCACCGCGGATCAAAAGCTTCACCCCTGCGCATTCTTCTCCCGTCGACCCCTGCGGAAAGAAATTACGACATTGGCAACCGGGAGTTGCTCGCTGTCAAACTCGCCCTAGAAGAACGGAGACACTGGCTAGCGGGCGCTGAACACTCCTTTGTAGTTCGGACCGACCACAAAAACCTAGCCTACATCCAAGCCGCCAAACAATTCAACTCCCGTCAAGCCCGTTGGGCGCTATTTTTTGGTCGGTTCAATTTTACCCTCACCTACCGGCCAGGGTCCCGTAATATCAAACCAGACGCCCTCTCCCGGCAACTCATCTCCGATTCCACACCCGCCAGCCCCGACAACATCCTCTCCCCAACCTGTTTAGTGGCTGTGGTTACCTGGGAAATAGAATCTCTCGTTAAGGATGCCCAAAAGACGCAGACTGACCCTCGGGGAAGACCCAACCGACTCCTGTTCGTACCCTCTGCTGTCCGCTCCCAGGTCCTGCAATGGGCTCACACATCCCGCTTCGCCTGCCACGCGGGGATTCATCGCACCCTAACCCTCCTGAGACAGAATTTCTGGTGGCCCTCCATGAGCGCGGACACTCGGGAATTTGTGCTCGCGTGCTCCACCTGTGCTCGCAGCAAACCATCTCACCAGCCACCCACCGGTCTCCTTCGTCCCCTTCCTGTCCCGAGCCGACCCTGGAGTCATATTGGCTTGGATTTCGTGACGGGACTCCCACCTTCCATGGGTAACACCGTCATACTCACTCATTGTCGATAGATTTTCCAAAGCCGTTCACTTTGTGCCGCTAAAGAAGTCACCCACCTCCTCAGAAACTTCCGATTTACTGGTTCACCATGTGGTTTGACTGCATGGGTTTCCGACCGATGTGGTGTCTGCCCGTGGCCCCCAATTCACTTCCCAAGTATGGAAAGCCTTCTGCCAAGCTTACTCTCTCTCCCCTCAGCTTATCACTCCCAGCTGTTCTGACTGCATTCTCACTTAATGGCTAATCAGTCATTTCATTCACCTGTTCCCTGTTTGCATGTTCACGCTCTGTTCATTATCTCTCATTTCGCTCACCTGGGTTCCTTGGTATATATTCTCTGTTTTCCTGTTTTTCTCTGCCAGATTTTGCCTCCTGTTTTACAGTGCCTTTCCAGCGTTTACCTCTCGTTAGTCTGACTCGTGTTTTGATCTTGCCTGTTTACCCGACCACCGATTTTTGCCTGCCGACTTTGTTTTGCTGATTTCCTGTTCTGACCTCCGTCTGTTTAACGACTTTGATTTTTGCTTTCTGATTCTGTACTTTCGCCCAGGTGGATTTTTCTGGTTTTTGATCTTTGCACAAACTGACTACGAGACTGCCTGCTGTATTGTGTACCTTTGAATTAAACATCTCTTTCGGGAGTTTCGACACTCAGTTGTCCGAGTCTGCATTTGGGTCCACCACACCTTGACCCGTGACAATTAAAGGAAACAAAGGCAGAAGACGGCATGGGCATCGCAAAAAACGGAGTCCAGTAGGCTTGAGTACAAATTCCTGAGCCACGTACCATGCTATGCCATTCAGGGCATGGTTCTCACCGTAATCACCAAAAACCACCAAAGATAACTTATTCATCTGCCTCATAAATATCAGGTTAGGTAATTACACGTAGCCTACAACACAGATCTTAGGCAACCCTGCCTTGCTTAAGCAATTAAATGCACTTTGCAAGTTTTCTGTTTCCTTTTATATTTTTACGAAGGATTGCGCATCTGTCCACTTTCAGACAGCTAACAATATCTTAATTATTGACATTGGCATTTAGCAGATGCTCAAATCCAGAATGACTTACACAACCTGAGCGACTTTTTCTTTCTTTTTATTTTTTATTTTTACATAGCGTTTACATTGCCTCCATTTATACAGCTGGATATATACTGAAGCAATGCAGGTCAAGTAACTTGCTCAAGGGTACAACGGCAGTGTCTGTGACCTTTAGGTTACAAGACCAGCTCCTAACCCAGTGGTCTCCAACCCTGGTCCTGGAGAGCTACAGGGTCTGCTGGTTTTTGTTTTCACCTTAAAATCAGCACCCAATTGAGACCCAAGACACCAGGTGAGTTGAGTTAACTGTGTAATCAACTGTCAATTGATTCATGAAGTGCAGAGTCACTATGAAAACCAGCAGACCCTGTAGCTCTCCAGGACCAGGGTTGGAGACCACTGTCCTAACCGCTTCAAGGTCCATGGCCTCGGAAGAGAGACCACAGAGACCATGCGTGTTTAAACAAAGCACTCCCAGAGAAAGCAAGAGCTGGTGGTAAGCGGCCATGTTTTCTGAATCAATCAAAATATTCATCGCATTAACTGAATTATGTATGCAGTCAAACGTGCTGAATTGTTGTTCAATGATCAGTTTATTTTTATGGTGCAGTTAACGTGAACTTGATAACCTGTTTGCTTAAACTTGTCGAACTGCATGAAACTGGGGAAGGATTTCTTTAGTGAAAGGTACTGAGTAGGATGCAGTGCCAATTTGAAAAACTTTTTATAGCGAGAAACCTAATCACTTTGTCCTCTATGTCTCTATTATTTAATTTGGAAAAGCATGTGACCCTGGGTGACTCAGAATGAACTAACTGGAAGCTCATTTATCAGAAAAACATGGCGAAAGTCTGGGATTTACTGTAAGTAAAGTTCTTGGACACTTAAATTCTCAGAAATGGGGTGAGTTTTATGGGAGGGAATGTTCTGACACTCGAAATACGGAGGGAAAAATACATCTGTGAAAACAAAAGGTCTTGCTGTTTTATGGCAAAAGGGGCTCGTTCACTCGTTGGTGCTGGGTGCTCACTATTCGTGTTTTTACACATTAGAAAATTACAAGCAGAGACTTTGCAGCGAAATTTCTCCAGTCCATGGTTTGTTTTTTATAATGGAACACCATGGCTTAGCCTATTCATGAAATGAGGGCCGTCTGCAGCTGCCTGGTATGACAAAGTCTGACGTCAATCGGAGGGGATACGGTGAGCTATCTCACTAACAGCGGGGTACCGGCGCTTCAGAGAAGGGCATCGACCGCCTTTCAATTACCCTTTAGTTTGAAGCTCGCCAAAAACGGACGTCTGCTGCAAATTAACGGTCCGAAAACAGCTTGGGAGGTAGGAGTGGGATATAGCAACCATGGGGTACTTGATAAACATTTTAAAAACATTGAATGCCACGGAAGAAGAGTTTATAGGCCTACTTTAAATTACAATTGCTATCACGCTCATATTATTTAGTGTATTGTTTAAAGTCAAGAACTTGATAACGTGGACTGTCTTTTGTCTTTTGAACTATAGCGAAGCTGGGATAATGCTTCAGTTATTATCAATTATAATAGATTAAGTCAGCACCATATAGGCGAATGTAAATTATAACATAGGCCTAAATATTAGCCTAATGGTCAAACTGAGACAAATGTACTCAGGAGTAGAGTAATTTGCTAAACATTGGGGCATGCCCCGTACCTATACAGCACCAAAAATTTGGCACTTTTCATGGTTGCCTACAGAAATAACCTCAATGACCACAGACTCTCAGCCCTTACAAACATTAATTTTGGTTCCTTCTGACCCCGTTTCAACAGACAGAATTCACAAACAACTTTCACAGGTCCACACAATAAAGCCCCACACATAGGGGAAATTTGCGGTTTTTCTTTCTTCTTTTTCCTGCCTCAAATGCTCCTCGCCCTCAAAGAATATGTCTCCTCATTGGTCATTTTAGGTACATCAACCAATAAAAACATTGAATACAGACACAAAATATATACAAGTGTGCATGTTTAAACTGGTAACACTTTGCAGCTCTGATGTCTCATTCCTTTGTAGCTCACTGTGTAGTGTGTTTGCCTTTGGAACTCTTTGCATGACTGAAAGACTGGGCTTCAAATCTCTCCCCCCCCTCTGATTAAAGCAAATCTCTAACTCATTATGCTGGCTTACTAAATAGATAATTCCACTTTTGACATTTTCTCTGTGTTTAACGTTAGCTACCTTGCTAACGAGACAACAGACCAACTGTATAACATAAGTACACATACAGGCGCCTCTGGCATTGATCTCTAACGACTGTGTTTCGATTCGGTCTGCTGGGTAACATTACCGGTCATATAGAAACTGCCGCAAAATAATGATTTCACGCCAGGTATGTCCAATTTCTTTAACTAAAAAACGGTTCACATTCACCTCTGCCCCTGTACTGATAATTACTTTTTAATTAGGTTACTGTAGCTTTAACCCTGCAACGCCACATTTCTAAATTCATGTTAGCTCTATAGATCCTCTGCAGACAAACAAACAATTAGTCGGTCTGGCTACCCAATGTTTCCTAAATTGTTTCAAGTCAATTTGGGAATTTAGGAAACATTGGGTATCATTGTTTTGGAATACAGCTTGTTTAATTTGTGTGAGGTAAGATAGCCAATATTGTTTCTAGTACAGTAACTTGGTGTAATTTTGATATCAATACTTTTAATGGCAGGCCTAGATTTTGACAGCTTGAATGAATATACTTATAGACAGTGCTTTGCATGTGTGAGTAACTTGGCATTTTTGTACATTTTTTTCATCAGATACAGATTACCTGACAGCGCCATTTGTGTGAATGACCCCTGTCAGCTTGTCTTTTTGCTTTGCTGTATCTAGGCTTCTTAGCATCTGTCACTGCAGCTGCTAACAAGCAACAAACGCTTCTGGAATCTGATCCCAAACCACAGGCCACGCCCACCCCTCCCCACACAGAAAATAATGCCATGCCCAGAAACGTCCTGAACACATTTTAGAATAAAAAATACAGGTAAAAGGTGCACAAATTGGAAGAATCTAAGACATAGATTGCCAGTGCATCATAAATATACCTTGGCATGGTTATTTTATAATATTTTCAAATTAAAAAAACTGCATAGCCTGCCTTCAAGCTAAGTGTGGTTGATGAGAACATATGCTCTGCAAGTCTTTTGACAGTCCACAAAATCGAGATTATTTTTGGTTGACTTGTTAAAAACAAATAGGCTACTGTAAGAGCAGTGCCAAGCAGTTTAATCTACATGAGCCCAACACCTGATTCACAAATCCAATGTTACTCTGTACCATATACCACGAGATTATGCACATATTAATGGTCATTGGGACCACGTAAACACAGTGACGTTGTTCAGTCAGGACCAATGGCTTTTAACGTCATTATCTTGATCAGCGTTCAAGACACAAAACAAGACTGATGACTGTCTACCGGAAATGAAGGGACCAGGAGAATGGCGGGAACAACAGTGTAATAATTACAGGCCGTTAAAGCTATTTAAAAACACTGGCAAAAAAAAGACCGATGTTTTCATTTGTTCAAATATCCTTACAAACGTCAATAAAAAAACGTTTCATTGAAATTTTTAACTTTCCAGGCTCTCTTTGTGTATCTGACTGAATAGGCTTGTCAGTATGCATTCATGATATTAAAACATTTGCATAAAGAAAAAATCATCCAAAAACAAGGCAATAGATAAAGATAGCTCTGTTTCTATCCACAATACACACACACACATAGACTGTTTCTATTTTTCATTTTAAAAACGCAAAAGTCTTTCACACAAAATGAAAGTCAAATCCCTGCTATTGTGACGTCAGCCCAGATCGGGAGGAAAGAGGGAGAACGAGGTTTTGTTCATTTTAATATTTTCGTACATTTCTATTGTCTATGTGCTTTTTCTCTCCAGATTTTGGAATGCCCAATAGTATTTCTAGGCCAGTGATACCTTCATAACCCGCTGCATCAATCTGTATGTGTGTACTGCCAGCCAGGAACTAATACCGGACTGCTTGGCACATCCACACACTGGAACAGTGTCTTAATAGAACTTGTGTTTGCTCAATGCTAGATAGGCCTGTGCATCTGAAGGTGTGTGTGGCTGGCTGTAGTCCAGGTGTGGGTGAGAGAGAGAGATAGGGGGAGAGAGAAAGGGAGAGAACTGGGGAACTGTATATTTATATTTCTCCCATCCCCCCTGCACAATCTAAGCCCCCAACTTAAAACTCAACATTTGCATTGGCCCTGCATTGCATCTGTGATGGTCTTGTCTGAATGACACTGACAACCAGTACTACTGTCTTGCAAGGCCTCTGTCGCAAAATAGACCTTTGTCTCAGTGAGATTTATTGGTTAAATAAAGCATTAACTGCATTCCGTAAAGAAAAAAAGATAGAAAGATAGAGAAATTGTTTTGTAAATGGTAAATGGACTGCATTTATATAGCGCTTTTATCCAAAGCGCTTTACAATTGATGCTTCTCATTCACCAGAGCAGTTAGGGGTTAGGTGTCTTAGGGACACTTCGACACGCCCAGGGCGGGGATCGAATCGACAACCCTCCGACTGCCAGACAACCGCTCTTACCTCCTGAGCTTTTGTAGCCTATGCTGATGCCGGTCACTGTAAGAAGTATAGTATGACGCAAGTTTTAACGCTGGTTCTGTGTAGAGGTTCAGAAAATAAGACCATGGCGCCATCGTGTGGATATTCTGAAGTCCATCAACGTCGGTATTTTAAACCGAGTCTTAACCATAAGTCTCTTTATCTCCTTTTAACCTAGAATGGTACACGCTCCACTGACAGTTGTAAACACCATAAAATCTCGTATGCGTAAGTAACTAAATTGATAACAATTAAACGTAGTACGACGACCCACCGTTTGGTAAATGACGTAAGTGAATTTCATACAATTCAATGTACTATTTTTGGATGGGAAAAAAATTATATATAACATTTTTTGGAGTTGGATTAAATTATCTTTACCAGACGCTTCCAGCTAAAGTGATTTGCGGTTTATCGATACAAGAGACGGAAAGCTAGCGGTGAATTTAATAAAATAGACACCCGTAAAGTAACGTAGCTTCTGTGCGTATCATAACCTAGTCAAAGCTTAGGAGAAGTCAGTTGGAGAAAATTACTTAATTTGACTTAAACCCAAACGATGAACACGTTTTTCCTTTATTGTGGATTTACTGGAATAAATTTCACGAAGCGGGATTCCAGCAAACACATTTCTCAATTTCTCCACTAGATGGAGTGATGATCTAAGGTATTTCACAAAAAACTGCGCTAAATTCTTTCCGTGAAGCAGAGTGGCGCAGCGGAAGCGTGCTGGGCCCATAACCCAGAGGTCGATGGATCGAAACCATCCTCTGCTATCTTTTTTTTCTTGCTTACTTCAAAATGTAGAACTAAATATCTTCAAATATCTTGTGGGGCCTAGCAAAATAAACAACTAAAATTGCACCACGACTACAGGAAGAACTCAATGCAGCTAGCGAGAAACCAGTTCCCCCGAGTACTGTGAGAAAGCCACTATGATGATCTTAACGATGATCTGCCTTTTCCCAATTAGTGTTGGTCCGGTGCTGACAGTGCTTGGGCCACTGAAGTCTTTTCATCTTGGTAACAGCATGTAGAAGGGCCCTTTTCTCAATAAATGTGCATTTAGTAACTACATTTCTCAACCTGAAGTTTTTTTTTTGAACTGCAAGAGTACTATATATATATATATATATATATGTGTGTGTGTGTGTGTGTGTGTGTGTGTGTATATATACCGTCCATAATCTAAATTATTTTAACAAATACAGCCCAAGAACATCTTCAGTTCAAGCTCTACGATTTCACCTGAAACATAACTGCAGACGATGTGGTGGCATTCACAGGGTATTTCATCACAGGGTATTTAATGTCAGAAGTTTAGTCCTTTATGGAAATACATATTTGAGCACTGTTCTAGTTGGTAGATAAAGAAAATGTAGAATACATAGTAGCTCCACAGTGAACGCCGCAGACAGAACAGCAGTGGGCATCATTCCAGTAACACATGCACACACACACACACACACACACACAGGGCGCAACTGCCAAAACAGTTTGAGCAGTGCAGGCATTTAGTTGATTTTACTGCACAGCATCTCACTGTCCATTATTTATTTTAGAACACACTTCATGAAAAAACATACCAAGGCCAAGAAAAACCAATACTCACGTTCATTTTCCTTTCCTCTGTTCAGTACATTGGTATCTATACTGTTCAATTAAAATGTAGCCCCAATTTTCACTCATTAAAAGATTTTCTTTTAAATTAAAGGGAATATGTTACTCAGGCTTACCAGTCAAGAAAATGGTAACAAAAATGTGTTCGGGACACAAACTGAAACAAATACAACCACCATTTAAAATATCTATCTTTAATAAACAATGCAGGACCCATATTAAACCAATACAAGTGTTCTGGATCTATTCTTGCTGAGTACAACATGTTTTCTCTTGCTCCTTCTCCTTGAATTCACTTTTTGTACAAGGTATTTGTCTAGTTTAGCATCCGTAACAAGTTCAATTCTAGCTGTTTTGGCGATTACAAAGACGGGATTAAACAAAAAAGGTAAAATACATTCTTAAAACAAAATCAACTGAGTAAAAGGAGAGGTTTCACCAGGTACCCCAAAATGACACACCCTTTCGGAACGGACTTCCCTCACCGCCTCCCAAGTGAGTGAGTCACTCGATTCACCGGTAGGGGAAGATTCAAGAGAAGCGGCTCATCACTCTGTCCACCGCTGAGCGGGAGAAGAGTTTTATTCAGGAGGAACAATGCCGGCAACCCAAGAAACATCGGCCACAGGGACTGACGACTACATTTCCTCCATGTCAAGTCAAGATTCAAATACAAAACGTAACCGAAGCAATGAGACAAAAATTTAAAACTCTGCTCGCTTCTCGAACCATTCATATAAATGCAGACTTGACGGTCACATCTTTGTTGACTTCAGCATCTGTCCCTGACCAGAGCCCATGAATCAAAGCATTAAGTGTTTCCAAAAAATAAATAACATTTTGAAAAAGTACAATGTAGGCAGGGGATTTGAACATTTTCTTTTTTTTCCCCCTCCACAATGATTTTTTCCCCTCCCCTTTACACAGATGGCTACCTTTCTAGTTTTTCTGGGACAACACAAAAGTTTTAAAAAATTTAAAAAGCGAAAATAAAAAAGTCAGTTTAAAATTACAGGGTGAAAAAAAACAGTGACTGACGGTTGGAAACGGGGGTCACAAAGGGGGTCAGGCTCGTTTCATCATGACGACAAATCAAAGGGCTGTGACACAATGTTTAGCAGAGGCTAGGTCCGGTTCGGACACCTCGAGATCCAATGAGATTCCGTTCCAGATCAGGGTCGCCCGGGCAACAGCAGGTTGTGTCGGTTGCCTGAAGCCTCAGAATTCCCTCCATAAAAACTCCCAGGCCCCGTTCATTCAAGTCCACAGCAGTTTCTACACCCAACGATGCTCGGTGCTGCAAAACCCTCAGAAATGATGACTGGGAAACAGTTCTGTACTGGACTTGACGACAGCAGGACTCTGTAAGTGGGTGTGTGTGTGGAACAGGTCAGTGCACAGATGGGTGTGTGTACAGATTGCGTGTGTGTGTGTGTGTGTGTGTGTAAAACATGGAGGCCTTGTCCCATAGCTGTCCCATAGTATGTGCGTTCCCCGGGTGGTCACAGTGAAGGCATTCGATGCGACAGGTCGGCAGGTCAGCGCACGCTTGCAGTGTCACTGTCAGTCGGGAAGTGTTTGTGTGTGCGTGTGTGTGTGTGTGTATAGGAGTGCGTGCGTGTGCAGTCTCTCTGTGGGCGTGGCCTCTGTCCCCAGGGGGCGGGGCTTTACTCCATGCCGTCGGGGTCGGCCTGGGCCATGTAGGCGTCCAGCTCGGCGTCCAGGTGGCCCTTGGTCTTGGACATGTAGGCGTCCAGCTGGTTGTCCAGCTGCTCCCTGGTGACGGCCGGACGCCCCACCCCCCGGCCCCTGCCCCGCCCACGACCCCGGAAACCGCCGCGCCCCCGCAGGCCCATTCCTCCGCGGCCTGGGGGGGGGAGGGAGAGAGAGAGAGGGCGGTCAGTCACATGGCAGATTTGCATGCTTCCTACAGCAGCTGCTGGAGAGCCCACAGATAAAATACATCACACACTCTGATGCATTTTGAATGCTGTGCCGGCATCTTGGCCTGATATCTCATCAGAGACTTTGGAGTTAAATAAAATACAAATAACTAAATAAAACTAAATAAAACACACATCGCACGCTTTTAATCCCAGTGTTTACAGACCTCCTCACACCAAATGACTACATATGGGTGCATTTCAGCAAGTTGGGCACCAGAACCAGAATACTGTATACAGTAATATTACAGATATCTACAATATTAATACTGTGTAGGTGCACAGGTCAGTTTTAATACTGTGTAGGTGCACAGGTCAGTTTTAATACTGTGTTGGTGCACAGGTCAGTTTTAATACTGTGTAGGTGCACAGGTCAGTTTTAATACTGTGCAGGTGCACAGGTCAGTTTTAATACTGTGTAGGTCCACAGTAGAGTTTTAATACCGTGTAAGCGGTAAAGTACGATAATTCTAATCGTTACCGTACAGAAAGCCCAAGTAAATAACGGCGTCCACTTTGGCGAACGTGTTCGGCGCACTGACGCTCTTAAACTCACCTCTGGGCCCCATCCCGCCCCGGCCGACTCCGCCCCCTCGGCCCATCAGCGGCCCCCCGCGGCCCACCAGCCCGCCACGCTGGCGCAGGCCCCTCCTCAGCCCCATGCGCCCGGGGCCGCCCCGCCCACGCATCGGCGCCATGCCTGCGGAGAGGAAGAGCAGGGACTAGAACTCCGCCCCAAATCGCATCGCTGCTCATTCATGCAGCGCCTTCGCAGAAGCGCAATACATCACAAAAAAGTGCTTCACAGAGAACAGATCCATAAAGGAGCTACAGCAACACAGAAAACAGTAAAAAGACAATAAAAAGAAACATCAATAACAAGAATTCTAGCAATAAAAAAAAACTGTTGCAGTAATAAACACAAGTAAAATACAGCAGCGGTAACGGATGTAAAATCTGGTAAATAAATAAATACATAAAAAAAGGCAATGACAGTGAAGTAAAAATTACATTTTCTTCAAAAACATTTCCCCCGCCTATCCCCCCCCCCACCCCTCTTCAAAGGACTTATTACCACACTGATAGTGCACAATTTATTCCTGAGAATCAGTGCCCCTTCCCACACGTACGCTTCCCCCTGCTGAACCGGTTCACCCACGTGCAAATATACAGATGCAGATACGCAAATAGCAATTCGTGGCTCTTGTGTTGTAATGGGGCATGCACACTGTAAGGGCTGTGGCAACTCATTTCCCTTAGAAGGACAACAAAATAATCCATCCATCGTGTGAGAACTGTCACGTCCCCACCCCCTGCTAGCCCCATCCCACCTCAGGCTATGACCATCAAACCAGTAGGAAGTGGTGGGGGGGGGGGGGGGTAACTTTCACAAATAGGGGTGAACACCTGTCAGCTCTTCCCCCACAATCTACAGCCTGTGTTGTGTATGTCTCTGTGGGCGTGTTCTTGTGCATCAGTGGGTGTGTGTAGTATGTGCGAGCATGTATGTGTGTGTACAGTATATGTGTGTGTATAGTATGAATGTGTGTGTGTGTGTGTGTGTGTGTAGCACCGCATAGGAGACAACCCATACCTGCAGTGTTTTGACTGACAGCCTGTCCTGCAGCGACAGCTGCTGTCTCGCCACGGTGCCCACCCCCACACACACACACACACACACACATACAGCTGTTGTTGGGGGGGGGGGGCGTCCGTTTGATGAGAGAAATGCCACAAACTGACTGCAGGCCCTGAGGACTAAAGGCCTGACCCGAGGCACACACCAGCAACTCAACGGCATTACATCACACCCAGGATTACCCCCACAGCTGTGCCAAGCCTGGAAACCCCCCACGGCAGCTGAACCCGCTGCCCGCTCGACTAGCGACGCACAGCTAGCCACGTTTGGCTAGACACGCACAGCTAGCCACGCACGGCTAGCCAAGCACAGCTAGACAGGCACAGCTAGCCACGCACGGCTAGACACGCACGGCTAGCCATGCGCAGCTAGACACGCACAGCTAGCCATGCGCAGCTAGACACGCACAGCTAGCCATGCACAGCTAGACACGCACAGCTAGCCATGCTAACAATGCACACAGTAATGAAGAGGCTACAGAGCGCCTTCCCTACTCACATCTATTGAGCACAGCACAAACTAAGACAAGCCCACTATGAGGGGTGTGATAAACAGGGGGAAAAAATGACCAGATTAAATTGGGGAGGAAGCTCACCTCTAAGAGACAGGGCCCCCCTGAAGCCGCCCCCCCGGCCCCCGCGGCCTCGGAGTCCTCCCCTCGGCATCCCGCGCAGTCCCCCGACGGCGAACCCCCGGCCTCCGGGACCCCCCCGCATCAGGGCGCCCATGGGCCGGCCCAGCCTGGCCTGGATGTTGCTCTTGCCCAGCCGCTGCTTCAGGCTCTGAGAGGGGAAGAGACCATTCGGTGGGCGGAGGGGTGCGGGCCGACGCTCGGAGCCCTGAAGCCCTAGCGCTTCGGCCGCCACCTGGGTGAGGCAGCGTCACCATGCAGGGCCTGCAATTTGACTGATTCAAACAAGGCGGCGACAGCTCATTCCAGCTCCGCTTCTGTGGGGCTAATGGAGATTTTCACGTGCTAAACTCAAGAAATGCTGGTTTCCAATGAGGGCATTTACCAACGGGATGCATACACTTCTACAAAAAATTCTATTTTTCCCCACACTACTAGACTTTCTGGAATAGCATGGATACAAGATACAGGCCCCACACATACCCATATGCCGATGCAGAATTCATCGAAGCTCTCATAAGCTAGCAAGAAGAGCAGTTGATTTTGACGCGGCGCTAGTCAGTCAGGTAGCTAGGCAAGACGACAACACTCACTGAAAGGGCACATTCTTTACAAGAAGGCCCGCTCGTCCCACCTACTACACCGACCACTAACAGCCGTCAAACACCAAGAGGCGAAGGGCAAGGCTTTTGGCTGCACCCATTTCAGAGGTCCTTCACCCCTTTAAGGTGTGAGGTCACAAACACATGATCGGAACGTTCTTAACGAAACATTCTACTGCTGACGCAACAATCGCTACCGGCGACGGAGTTCTAGAACACTAAGAACGTTGCAAGAACGTTCCAAAAAAGGCTACTCTTAAGCTCCCTCAACACCTCACCAACCTGACGGCCTCAGGGGGAAGCTCCCGAATTGTGCTGGGCCCCTCCCCTGCGCTCCCCTTACCTGCTTGTGGTGCAGGGCGGCCTGCACGGAGGGCCTGTTCTCCATCTGTTGGGCCAGGCGGCGGTTGCGGGCGCTGGCCATGTGCTGCTGTTGCATGGTGGCCCTGACGCTGACCGGCGTGGGCTGTTTGTTCTTCAGCATGTTAGTGAAGCTTGGGGAGGGGGGGGGGGGGGGGGGGGGGGGGAATAGAGACGGAGGGGGGTGGAGGGGGGGGGGGGGGGGGGGGACAGGGTTTCAAAGCAGGTCATCCAAACACCGCGGAGGCACCCGCACAGCCGGCAGCAGCGAGACACCAAACGCCCCGTTGCTTTTGCTTTGCAATTCTCTCTCTCTCGTTCTTCTGTAGCCTGAAACATCAACTGAAACCTGCTTTTTTTTGGGGTGGCCGCCGTGTGACTTTGTGAGAGAATGACAGACAGTGACAGGCGGAGGGATAGAGAGAGGACAGACGACAGAGCTGAAAGAAGGAAATCTTTCAGTAAAACACACACGGGGCAGCTGAGGAGAGAGCTGCAACACAACAAAATGACAAGAGAGAGAGAGACCAGAGCGGGACAGAGCTGAGAGGGAGGGAGAGAAAAGGACAGAAGCTGAGAGAGAGAAAGAGCAGAGGCAGAGAGAAAACAACAGAAAGAGGGAGAGAACAACAGAGAGGGGGAGAGACAGAGACAAGGACAGAGGCAGAGACCGAGAAGGGAGGCAGAAACTGAGGCAGACAGAGAGAGAGAGGCAGAGAGAAAGAGAAACAAGCAGAGGCAGATAAAGAAAGAGAGAGAGGCAGAGAGAGAGAAACAGAGCCAGAGAGAGAGACAGAGAGAGAAACAGCCAGAGAGAGAGACAGAGAGAGAGAAACAGAGACAGAGAGAGAGGCAGAGAGAGAGAAACAGAGACAGAGAGAGAGGCAGAGAGAGAGAGACAGAGGCAGAGAGAGAGAGAGAGAGGCAGAGAGAGAGAAACAGAGACAGAGAGAGAGAGAGGCAGAGAGAGAGAGACAGCGGCAGAGAGAGAAGGTAACATCAGGTGTGCCACTTACGGGCCTCAAACTGCCCTGCAGCGATGGCCATGTGCTCTGCAGCAGAGGCAGGGGAGGAGGCCCGGGGCGAGGGCGGCGCCCAGCCTCTTACGGCCCGGACCGTGCTCTGCGGCCTGCTCGCACGCGACAGGGAGGGAGGGGTGTGGAGGGGGGGGGGGGGGGGGGGCGGGAGGGAGGGAGGGGGTGACCGAGCACGTCCGGACCAGGACTGAGCGCCTGGTTCTACACCAAGAATGAAGCAGAGAGAGAGGGGGAAAACAAACAAGAGGCAAAAGCCAGAAAATGAATGACTACGCCACACACTTGGGGCCGAGAGAGAGAGCGAGCAACGGGCTGTGCCTGCAATTTCGGGTGCCGTTTGCCCCGCCCCGCCCCTCCCCCGTGATCACACGGGTGCCAACTGCCCTGCAGGGCAGCGGGCGGGGTGGCCCGGGGGCATGCGGTTACATAGCAACCGTCAATTCCAGAACAGACACCTTACCCTTCCACATCACCACCATCATCATCATCGTCATCATCATCATCTGACCCCTCCCCTCTCACCTACAGTGTGCACTGCTCACAAAAGACAATCGCCCCTGAATTAAAGCGTAACCATTTCAACGGTGTCCGCATCGCGGTTTCCCACAATGCTTATCTCTCTTTCCACCGCTCCTCGGCTTCGTTCCGTAACGAAGAAGCCGCCGGCCAGCACTCTTCCGTGAGCAGTGCGCACGTCCGGGCGGGAAGGCGGTTTCTCATTTCTGCTCTTCTGTTCTCCCCCCTCTTTTTAATTCTCGCGCCGCACATTTGTGTGGTGCGGGCGAGAGCTCGGCTGCCGCAGGGGGGTGGGAGGTGGGGGGGTGGGGTGGGTGTCTGGCTCTCTAAGTACCCCAACGCGTGCCCCCCGCTCCAATACTCGGTCAGTGTGGCGTGCGTCTCACCGCTCGTTCAGCGACACCTTGGTGGTGCTTTTCAGCACGACTTTTTGAGATGAGGGGGCGCTCATTTTGCCTTCACTGAACAGACAGGTTCCTGGTGGGGGGAGGGGGGGGGGAAGCAAAGAGAAACAGATGGGTTAATTTTAAATAGAGGCGGAGAAAAGCTGCTTCAAGGGCCTCCACCCTTTAAGGTGTGCAATCAAATATGTGATTACAATGCTCTTAACTGAACATTCTAATGCTGATGTAACGATCACTACTGGCAATCGAAAGCAATCGAGTTCTAGAACATCGACATAGAATTTTGGAGAAGAAAAACATTCCAAAAAATCCTTCAAAGGGTTAAGAATGCAAAGCTAGCCATCCGTCATATGCTCGTGACATACTAACGTTAACTGGTTCAATAACCGTTAGCTATATTTCGAGGCCTCGACTAGCTCGGTATTTACAGATTAACCCAAATATAAGGAAGCTAGCCATCTTTAAATGAATGGCTAATGCTGTAAACTATAACCACCTAACTCACAGACTAGCTAGACTGCCCTCGGCAGAGGCAGGTACAAATATGTACGGGTTCATTCGTTTGTAAAGAAGCCATTAACGTTTGCAATCGTAGTCCATAATCAACTAAATTAGAACGTGTATCGATAACATTAACCGATTTCATTTCAACAATAAACACATCAGTACTAATAAGCCACTAAGGTTCACGAAATAAACATTAGTTTAGGAGCTAGTCTACGATATTGAAATGTATCGATAGCTAGAGCTAAGCTATCTATAGTAACTGCGCTTCGTCGTTCGATGGCCAAGTAAAATGTTCAGCACAGTAGTCGTCCATTTACTTGGTCTACAGTTATACGGTCAGATTAGTATGCTAAATTATCGTGCCAATCCGCTAGCTAGCTAGCTAACATGACTAGCAAGACAACAAATTCTTAAAGACCTTGCTACCGCAGTAGCTGTAACGTTAGACTAACTTATTATATTCATTTAGTCTATATGTTATGACTGGTAACGTTGGTGAAAACAAGGACTCAACTTACTTGTAGAAAACGTTGAAACAATTATCAATGGTGAGTGCGGAGCTAAGCAGATGGAATGAACTAAGACTTCTTGCTAGCCGAGGCTATAACTTAGCTATACTGCCTAGGTACGTTAGAAACGAACAACGTTGTTCTGAACTTTTTTTAGTAGAAAGACGGCGGTCACACCTCCTTCACCCTAAGAAGAGCAACTTCTTTGTCAAACGTTATCAGCTGTATATATCTGAGCTATGAACTAGCTAGCCACCTAATACTACAGCTGCCTTGCGTCCGTGCCCCTATCTGTGATAAAATGGCGACCCTCAAAACCGCACTGGGGGAAAATGGAGTGACTTTACGTCTGTCTACGTCACGCGTCGCGAGATCTCCGGTAGAAAGTTGATCAGTAACGCCACGGAGAGGAAGGGAAAGATGGCAGCGGTAGCAGTTGTCGAAACGCCTTCGGGGAAAGATGTCATTGCGGAGGGGCTTCTCGATCTATTAAAACCAGCCGTGCAGCAGCTCGACTTGCATGTGCACTCCGTCAGGTAAGTTGGTCCTACACCGAAGTGCATTTGCTTGTTAATGGTTGTTGTTGCGCGAATGCGACTGCTGATGCTTGTAGCTGTGACAGTTCCTTGTTTCATCAAGTCTCGTGATTTGTTCACGGGTTCATGCAAGGCTTAGCTGACTCACAGGGTGAGAATGCTACCTGCCTGCTAGCCACAGCTAGGTAACTACTAGTGTCTTTTAACACACATTTAACCGAACAATTGTCTTGTTACACTTGGGGACAGTACACAAACTACATATTACAAACCAGGACCAATCACCTACCTTCTATTTTCAATGACATTAAATTGACTTCATTAATCAGATAGCCCTTGGTGTCAAAGATGTGCATAATATTAATACGGCTTTCAATGTGAGCCTTTTCTGTCATGGTTGATTTTGCTATTCTGTGGAGTCATTGGCAGTAAGTTTGCATTCATTCCTAAATCCACAAAACTGTTTGCGTGGGCAGCTCTGGTCTGTTTGATTTGAGGAAAATACAACGCTTTGTAATTCAACACACTGTGAGTAATTCATTGAAAAGTTTTCCAGTGTATACTGGGGGTGTAAACTCTGTAGGGCCGCAGTGTCTACAAGTTTTTTTGTTTTTTTTTACTTCTTTCAACCAGCATCCAATGTTTGGGCTGTAAACAAGGTGTATGGACTTTTTTTTTTAGCCAAACAACAACTTAAATGAAGCACTTCTGCTGAAACTGAAACCTGCAGAGAAAAACAGCACAGACACTGTGGCCGCCAAGGACTGGTCTAGACTAGAGTCTAGGCAGTGGGAAAGTGGTGAACCTAGACAGGATGAATGGCCTGTTGCTGTCATTAAACATTCTTATGTTCCTGTGTTGTCTCTTGCTCTTGAAGTGTTGGACATTCCCCTTGTTCACCTTCCATGTTAAATTCTACAGTAAATATTGTGTTAGGATCTAGGGCAGGTAACCGTTTACTCAGTGGGCTATATTTTTAGATGAATGCAAAAACGTTCAGGACTGTGATGCTCCCAGAACAAATACATTTTAAAAGTTGGACATGTTTTTGTATACAGAACTATAGTTTATTTTCCGTTCATAGCTAGCTGGCCATTTAAAAAGTACTTCAACAGCTATCTTTGTCTTGTAGCCTTTAAAAAAGCATGTAAACGTCCCACATTAGTTTCTTTTGCATGAGAACCCAGAATAGCCCAAATTTGTATTTTTCTAACTTTGCATTCAGGCAGAAGCCTCTCCACAGACACAGCCCTTAGTGTTCTAAACGTGTATCGCAGTGCATCAGTCCAAACTTATTCTCACATGCATTGGTAATATGTAGGATACTATATTTGATTCCAGTCTTCTGGAATTTATATTCGCTAATTGTCCATCAGCTTACCCATCATTGTTGTCCAATTATTGTTTTTTTTTTTTTTTTTTTTTTTTTTTTTTTAAATCTTTGTTGCTCTTTCAGAGAAAGCCAGGTTGAGCTTCGGGAACATATTGATAACTTGGCCACAGGTAAGATATTCGGGAGTGCCAGAATGGAGAAGCTACTGCAAGTTAGGAGATTTTAGCTGTATTTGTAATTGAGGCTATGAAGTTGACATGCTTTATTCCCACCTTATTTTTCATGTTATTTTATCCTCCTCTTTACATCCTCCCTTCCAATATATTACAATGTCAGAGCTGTGCAGAATCAACGAGCACCAGAAGGTGGCGCTGGACCTGGAACCCTATGTGAAAAAGCTGCTGAACGCCAGGCGCAGGGTGGTGTTGGTCAACAACATACTACAGAACGCCCAGGTCTGTGGTCAAGCCGTGGTCACATGGTTCTGCATTGTATTCATGTTACGGCATTTGTATTTACAGAAATGGAATACACTGAAGTATACTGTAAATATATAAATAATAATAATAATGATTATTATTATTATTAAAAATTCCTTGCATTTATATTGCATATTCTCACACTGAAAGTGCTTTACAGCGATGAGGGGGAGACTCGCCTCAACCACCAATGTGTAAGCGCCCACCTTGGTGGTGCCCGGCATCCATTTTGTACCAGAACATTCGCCTCTTATCAGCTGATGTGGAGAGGGAGTCAGGGAGAGGACCATTTTACTGCTGATTAAATTGGGAGATGATTAGGTGGCAGGATGAGAATTTAGCCAGGACACCGGGGAACGCCTTTCTCTTTGCAATGAGCGCCGTGAGATCTTTAAAGACCACAGTGACGGGGTCTCCTACAGCACAGTGTCCCTGTCACTGCACTAGGGCATTGGGATTTATTTAGCCAGGGGGAAGATTGCCTCCTAGCGGTCCACCAACACCAATTCCAGCAGCAACGTAGCTTACCCAGGAAGTCTTCCATCCAAGTACACACCAAGCCCACACTTCTTAGCTTCAGCCGTTCAGCCGGGGCACGGTACATGGTGGTATCGGTCCTTGCAATGTGGGCTATTTTGGACAGATGATAACAAACATATTTTGTAGCAGTGTATTTATACATATATTGCAATAACGGCAAGAAGCAATTATGTGCGTACTTGCCCGTGTATTGTGAATGGTGTCTGCTTTTTTGGTGTATGATAAAGGAGGTGTCAAATACTACAGGAAAAAAAAGAGTTAAATATAATATGTTTTATGATGTGAGTCATGTACATGCGTGTAAGGTTTTGTATTCTGTACACGCTGTAATCCCAGAGATCATTGTTCCTGCAGACAAACAATGCAAGACTGAGAGCCCAGCATTTCCATTGCGTGCCCTGTTCATTTTTTTGCCTTAATTTTTCCATCTTATATTTTCCCCATCAGCTGGCTCTCTGTTCGCTTCAAAACTGAACCGTCATTGTAGGCCAGCGGCTCTTAAACTATGGGTCGGGACCCAAAATGGGTTCCGGTAGTTTTTGGGTTGGGTCCCGGAATGAGTCCGTAGTCCACTAGGCTGTGCTAGTGTGCGTATTTGACGGGTCCATGAAAGGTAAAAAATTAAAAATTTTGGTCATGAAATTAAAAGTTTAAAAACTAGCCATGTAGGCCGATCGGCGTACGGTCAGCGTGTGATTGTGTTTCGAAATGGTCCTGACAGGGTGGCTGAGGGGCATGGCCCGCAAGGTGGCAGAATCTCCCCCCGCATGCGATCCGGGGTTCGACTGCCTGCCGTGTCACTTCCTGTGCTGTGATCCTGTTTGTAACACCTCTCTGCTTTCCTCTGCCTGAATACAGAGAGAAAATGCATTAAGAGGACAAGCTGTGTACTCTCCTTTAAAAAAAAACAAACAAACAAAAAAAAAACACACATAATAATAAGAAATTGCGCTGACAAGCCAGGCAGCCTTAGCTAGGCATAGGCATGGCTGGATGTGGTGCTTTGTGGTCCTTTAAATGGAGGATGACTTGCAGAAATGGCGAGCTTCGCTTTCACTTCTCCATCGTGCCACTGTATAGCTCCAGTACTACTGCAGGTACTAGGATTGCAAGGTGAAAATCCTGGGCCCAGGACAAAATTGTATTATTTTATTATTCCAGGGCCTAGGACAATAGTAGTTACCATAAGCTCACAGACTATTGCCCCCTCCCCTCCTTCAGGGCCCGGGATAACGAGCCCACTGACTGTGTTTTATACACCACCTGACCCTCCGCCCCCCCGTCTCTCTCCATTTGTCCTAACCCCCCCCCCCCCCTTCACCCACCTCAGGAGCGATTGCGACGGCTCAACCATAACGTTGCCAAGGAGACGGCGCGTAGGAAGACCATGCTGGAGACTTCTGGAGCATTCACCCCGCGGTCTCCCAGCAAGCCGTGACGCGAGCACCGCGGGGGCGGCGGGGGCGGCGGCCGTCGAGCGGGCCGCGCCTTTGGCGCACCGCGGACGCGATGATGCAACAGACGTGAAAGACCGGGGGCCCTCGCTCCCCTTGAACGCTCCGGTCTGGTCTGTCGTTGACAGAGACGCAGAAACCCTGTGCTGTGGAAGCACAGGTACACTGACAACGCCCCATCAGGGTGCCCGCGAGGCGCTAACGTTCACTAGCCAGCCGCAATGTGATCATGTGATGTAACGCTGTCCATGTTAATGCATATGAGTACCCACGATGCACCTGTTTCTTGTTTTTCTTTGTCCCCACTGTGCATATCCCCTCCCCTTAATTACATGTCTGTTACCTGCAGCAAAATCAAACTCTTAAAAACACTGGCGCACATTAAGCAACGGTTAAACGGATAACAAGTTGGGGGAGGGAATGAAACTCAGCAGCTGAGTTCAGCTCGTCTCCCTAATTGACTGTATAAGGAAGTAAGTGTTTTTATTGATTCATATGAGCACTTCGATTTTTTCATAAGCATTTAGATTGGACGTCTCCTGAAGGAGCTCTCGTGGGGTGCAGTACCTGTCTTCGGCCACAGTGGGGCATCATTTGCCACTGAAAAAAGGCAGGTCTTTTCTTTTTGTGACTTTGGAAGACTGTTTATGATTGCTATTTTTATTTTGCTGTAAAATATGAAATTCTTTAAATAAATAAAAAAGACTTTTCAGAAACATACTACCAAATGCAGGAATCTGTTTTTAACGAGAATCAACTTGCATCTGGTAAGGCTATAGGGGGTAATCCTGTTTTTGCATGCATCTCTGGTACAGAGATCCATGCGAGGGTTTTGATTTCGATGGATCGGGTTTTCTTCTCTGCACTACTTGATTCTGTCTTTCTTCAAGCATGCTTTGTGGCCTGTATCGATTTTCTCTTAACACAGGCAGTGTTTGGCATGTAGTCAAGGATATGGGGGGTGTGGGGGGAGGTGCATGGGGGCAGCAGGGGGGTCCTCCTGACAAGGCACTGAAGCCTTTCAGCTGTGCACACAGGCATGGGCCTTAGCAGCGAGCTACATGCACACAGAAGGATCGGAATAGAGGATGCTGGGGGAATTCAAAACCGAGGAATTGTTTTGTATCCGTGTTCCATGTAATCGAAGGCTAGAACCGGGCCCCTGTTTTCTTAGTGTCCTGTGGTGAATACTGTCCGGACTTTGTCACGTTTAGCAGATACGCAGTGTTGTGAATAAACCCGTTGAGCCCCATCATTTTTGCAGTCTCTTCCTTGTCGTTAATGTCCATCACACCCAGTCTCACGTGGGGTAACTCACAAGAATACAATTCAGTTGACAAACAAGAGCGAAGAAACCTATTTAAATTACCTTTAAAATAAAGTTCCCACAGTTAAGTTTTAAATGTGCCCAATAAGAAAGATACATGGAAATGAATGTGTTTGAAAACACATTTACTTATTTTTAAACACATTTAAATACTTTTACATTTTGTACTTTTGTACTTGCACTTGTATTGGCAATTGACTCCAATTTTTCTGTGACTTAAAAAAATTTCTTTGTCGAACAGTGTTCTTCAAATCTTGTTAGAGACACGTACTTGGAAGTCCTACCGGATAAGAACACTGCTAATTGCCTATGTGTAGATATAAAACGTAGTCTAAATAACAAACAGGCAAAGCCACAATAAAAAGTGTAAGTAGGCTGTGAATTGAAAGGCAACCTCAGGCAACTTCTGAATTAGTCACAAAAATAAAGCCCAGTGTTTACACCATTCAGATATGCCTTTCAAAGCCCGGAGCCGGGGAAGAAATTAAGGACAAGTGAACGCAATCCTTGCAGTGTGTTACCACAGCAGGTTCACTGGGATTCGACTGAAGGCTGCGATCGCTAAGATTTAGCGCGGAGGTTGGGGAGAAAGAAGAGAGGGAGCGCCTGCCAGTATGAGATGTATCTCAGGGGGACCAGCGAATGGCAGAGAAGAAGAAACTGAGAAACTAATAGACTGGGAGGAGAATAAATAAGCCGACAATAAACGACGGGAGCGGTTTCCGAGCAACTCAGAAGTCCGTGAGAGGGAAGAGAAACCGTATCGAACACACGGAGAAGACAAAAGGCAACTCTGAGCAAAAGGGGACGAGAATAAAGAACAGGTGAAGTATAAAAACCAGGAGAAATGAACAGAATTAGAAAAATAACCAAGTTGAGAATTGGCTGAAGGCAGAACGAGTTGATGGTTTGTGGTGCGGTTGTTCTGAAAAGGCATGTCTGTTACTGCATAAGGAGAAGAAGCAAGAGCTTGACAAAGAATATGGTTCTGCAGGGAGATGGGCAAGGCGAGTCCCGGTTTTTGACAGGAAGTGAAAAGGTGAGACTGATCCAGAAAGTTCAAAGGTCAGTGAAGGGTGTTGAAAGAGTAGAGAGAAAAAACAGGCCCAGCTAAGAAGTTCAAGATGGTGGAAACCAAGGAGATGAATGATACACTCACCAAAATCCAAGAAGAGAATCAGATAGGCAGAAAAAAAACACTATTGATCAGCTACAGAAGTTATTGGTCTTCCATCGCCTGGGTTACATTTTGATTGGCGGGTGCTAGTCTCATCCATGGTTACTGTAGTTTCTACATCTTCCAGCATCCTGTCTAAATATGGGAAGTCTAATAATTACTTGCTAATTTACACACACACACACACACACACACAAATCCTTGCATGAGATAATAGAACAAATGGTTTGTAACATTATTTTATGTGTATAAATAGTTAAACTGATTTTTTTTTTTTTACATTCCCCACTGTTCAGTTGCAGTGGTCAGGCCAGTTATCAGGGCATTTAGAAGTTTGGGATTGGGAGATGGAGACACGAGTGCCTGGCTAAGAGTTTGCAATTAAATTGCTGGACACTTTTCGGACATCCCTGAACCCATCTGAGACGCAAGGGACACTGGCGGTCTGATGATGCATATCTAGGTTGCAGGAGCATTGTCCCGAGCCCTGGAGGGGTGTTGGGGCGGGGGGGGGGGGGGGGGGGACCCAGGGTCTGCAAATTTGTGGTAAATATTATTGTCCCATCCTGGGAATAAAATATGATAATATAATTTTGTCCTGGGCCCAGGACTTTCACCCTGCAGCCCTACTAGGCTGACTAGGCTGTGATGGCATTCAGACTTCCACACTGGGAACAAGAGAAGCAGCTATTAGGAATTTATGCTTCTGTAAGACTAATATGCACAACCTTTGTCTCTGTAAGCTATTACTAAGTAATTTAAGCTGACTTTTAAAAATGTTAAAAGTCAATCCTGCTGTTCCAGGGTATTCATTTTCTTTGGCTCTCCTGGGCTCAGTGCATGACCCATAGATTGGGACTGTGTGTGCAGATGTGCTATATCTGCCCAGAATTACACTGAAATGCTAATTGGTCTGAATATTTTAGCAGACATTACAGCTCTATGCTCTCAAAAAGGGTGTGATAATGTCCAACACACTTTTTGTGTTACTACTTTTGTGTTACTTTCAACACGCGTTGTGTGAAAGTTACTACTTGTGTGTTACGAATATACAATCTGTTATGTGTTACAAAGGGAGACTAGGCTGTGTTGAAAGTAACACAAAATGTGCTGTCCTAGACATGGAAGTCTGTTTTGAGAGTGTATTTAATGTTTTTTATACCTACACAATGTCCTGCAGCAAGTTTAAATCCTGACCTTTTTTCCTCTTTAAAAATCATTTATAGCAGTCTCACCTTAAACCTGGTTTTGACCATTTTTATTTTTTACCAAATAATTGTCCATTATTAGAAAATCTGAGTCATCGGATTCATCATCAGGAAGAAAATGATGTCAGAATTATGGTCCGACTGAATAATGCTGTCTTCTTGAGATTTTCATAAACAATGTCTGGGTTTGATTTGCCAGTTCAACATACACTTAAAACATCTGTATATATCTATATATTACATACATACATACACACACACACACACACATATTGTTTTGTATCACTCAAAAAGCACTTACTGTCCTGATTTCCACCGTGATCCTCAGAGAAAACTATAAAAGGCCAAAAATACTAGAAATATGTCCTATTTAAATGCCAAAAGGCAATTATACCTAAACAAAAAGGTAATTCATTTGTTTCAAAACTTGGAATCTGACTAAATCTAGATCAATCTATGATTACCTATGTAATCAATATGAATCTTTCTTTTTTTTTTTTGAGTTCATTATGTTGTGTGTGAAAAGTCCATCATAACTAATTATTTCAAAATTTATGTTAGGAAAACCAAACAGTTATTTATTTGAATCTGTACTCCTAAAAAATATTAACTGTGGTTTAATAAGGGCTCGCTCTCCTCCCGCGCGCATGGCACAATGACCTGAATTTTGGACGATAGGATCCTATTTTAATGTGTTCATTCTTGCAGCTTCAAGTACAGACTTGTGAGACTTATTGCAATCTTATTGTTTGTGACAAAAAGAAACCTTCGATCGAAGATCAGAAGACAGTTAAGCGGAGAAGGGGTAGTAAACTACGATACAAGGATTCCCCCAGCTCAAACTCGTCACAGTTTTAGTCAACGGTAGCTAGTGTGGAAGAAGAGTGGAGTGGGGGGGAGCGGATGGCGGGGGGTGGAGTAAGCTCGGCGGCGCCACCTTAAAAAAACAGCCGCGCCGACCTGTCAATCTCAATGCGACCCAGACAGACCTCAGCCCGGAGGCCAGCCGTGAGAGTCGCGTCATCATTGGCTGAGGGCCGCTGTCCCTGTGAAACGGGCGCCTCCATTGGCTGGGGCTCGCTGAGACACTCACGCGCACAATGTCTCTCCTCTTTTGTTATTGTAGCGAGCGCGAGGAGAGGCTTCGGGAGAGCAGCAGGATGCGCGAGCGGAGACAGAGAGGCTGATAGACTGATATCGACTGTGATAGAGACAGAGTCAGACAGAACCGGAGAGAGGGGGAAGGGGGAAGGGATTTCGGAATACTTCTTCATTAGCCCCCCCAACCCCTTGAAAAGAGAACCTCTACTTATTTGTCTGCTGTCCTGTGGATGAGTAAGTACGGTTCATCTATTCTCTTCTATAAGGGGCTGATTTCCCCCGTCTGGCGAAAGGACAGTCGTTGTAGCTGCGTGCTTTTCTCGCTAGCTTGCTAGTAGACCAAATAAGAGACAGGAGACCCCCCTCCTTTCCCTCCGTCATTCCCCACTCCAGACTAGCTAGCTCTATCAACAGACAGACGTCGGAGGTGTGGATGTCTAGCTGCATTTCAGATAACCAACCAGCAACTTAGGAAACGTTACATTCATATGATTTAATTCTCCTGTTGTGATTTTTTCATCGACGAAACGGGCTTGCTCAGTATTTCAGCACGGTAGCTTGAATAGATATGTAGACTAGCTGGTTACTTTGTTAGATCACTAGTTTTTGTCTAACGTTGTAGCATACTCAAAAGTGACAGGGTCAAATGACGTGATATTACCAATTATGGTGTTGGTTGTATCTGCGTGTTTAGTAGACAGCTAAGTTAGGTAACAAGCGAAATAACAATGGCTGTTTAATAATATTAACCATAATATTATTGTGATTGTTGTTGTTGTTAAACAATGTAGATAATTGACTTAATGCCTTAACTGGTCAGCTACAGTATTTAGACCGGTGGAGTGGAGTGTCTGTATTTACTCAGAGCGACAGTACAGTGGCTGGTATAACAGTTTCATGTTCTTGTCAGTTTAATTAGCGGACTAATTATAACGATAATATACTGCAGTTCAAGTATTGAAAATCGGCAGAATATTGTAACTGGTACTGTTCATATCATGCATGATTCTTCACTTTCATGTATCGTGGTAAACAGTTACCATGGTAAAAGGATGCACACCTGTCAGCCCTCTCCTGCAATCGGCAATGTCACGTATTCAGAAACTATTCAATGCACTGTATTAACGGAACGCCATAGGCATAGGCATTATAACAACCATTGCATTTTCTCACACAGTTTTGCAGTTAGGGTGGGAGTGGGGTGTGGGTGTGGGTGTTCTCCTCCATATTTTTAAAAATCTTTTCACTTGCACAGTCGCGCACTCTGTGACCTGGCTTCTTGAACCGGTTCCCTGTTGCAGTTCCCCGTTGGCTACGGGATTGCTGCCATGCGTCAGTCGTTCTTTCCATACCCAATCAACCGGAGGCTCCATCTGTTCTCTTCTCTTCTCTTCCTTGGGTTCTTCCGTTTCTGCACCTCTGTTCGTCCTCTCCGTCCCGCCCCCCCACCCCCTCTGCGGTGCAGTGAACTCCTCTCCAATGTCAGGGTCAAAGGTCGCCTCATTTGCCCTTCCATATTCTCTCCTGCTAGCCAGGCCAAGTTTAGGGCTCTCAGTTTGCTTTTTGAATTTAATCATTCTAATAGCCCGTCATTTCTTTACCCCGGTTATCCACATCTCTCCCCTCCATAGCGGTTGTTCCCCTCGTCTTGTTTATTAACCTGAGTTGCTTTTGAAGCTCTTGCCTGCGTCTCAGGTGTGCTATCGTTTCAACTCGCACTGGACGTCCGCTGAGATTTTACTCAGCTTCTTGCCCAGGGTTTTCTTTCATGGGCTGTTTTATATTTGTGTAATATTTGCCTCACATCCCCGGGCAAATTACACGATAACGATAATCGCCATCGTCATCATCTTTGCCCTCATCATCATCGTAAAGCATACGGGCTGAACATTATTAATTCATGGTCGGGGATGTTAAAGCTCGGGCGAAATACCAGAAGTGATGACGGAGACAGTCCTATCGCCGCGGAGACGGCGTTCCCGCTCTCGGCCGCCTCAGAAGGAGGAGGGGGGGGGCCGGATGTCGGCGCTCCGACCCGGGACCCGCGCGGAGGCCCCAGCGACGCAGTGTCCGGGGCGCCCTTCCCTCCCCTCTGCCTCCTAACCTGAGGAGGCTCCGGCCGGTAACCGGAGTTTCCGGGGGGCGGGTCCCGGTGCAGAACTCCCGGCGCCACGGCACCGTTCTGGACTGCATTTGGACTGCATTTTTATACAGCGCTTTTATCCAAAGCGCTTTACAATTGATGCCTCTCATTCGCCAGAGCAATTAGGGGTTAGGTGTCTTGCTCAGGGACACTTCGACACGCCCAGGGCGGGGGGATCGAACCGGCAACCCTCCGACCGCCAGACAAACCGCTCTTACTTCCTGAGCTATGTCGCCCCCCGTTCTTGGGCCACGCCCCTTTTTCTGACAACGCACCAATCCGGAACGGTCGGCCTTGGGCGATGGGGGGACGGAACCTTCGACATTTAGAATGTGGACGGAGGGCCTACTTCTGGTGAGCTGGAAGAACCTGTGCGGTCACTCCGAGCAGGAGACGAGCACTTCCTTATTTATAATCGTACAGCTTGTGTTCTTATTCAGCTCCTTCCTGCAGCTGGGCATTATGTGCATACAGTCGTGATAACAATTACTTTATTTATACGGCACTTTTCATTCAATGGTTTGCAGCCCAAAGTGCTTCTCAGAAGAGCATTTGCTGTACGAAATGGAAATAATAATAAAAGTTACACTGATATGGCTAAATGTTTTACAAAAGCAGGTCTAACTAAGTGCGGTCATTTTTATCGACGGCACAGTGGCAGTGCCGCACCTCAGGGGTTTGAATCTGCAACCTCTGGGTCACGAGACCAGTTCCTGGCGGTTTGTCGACGGCCTGGGTTTTGGGTGGAGCCGCTGAGCCGCCCCGCCCCGCCCCCTGGCGGTCTCGGTCTTGCCCAACTGCTGACGGCGTTTCCTGTGCGTCCGTGACCCCTCGTCTGTTCACCCGATGCCTCGACCTCCTCGTCCGCTAGTCCGGTCTCATCCATTAAGCGCGTAATGGATTCCGAATAGTGTTCAGAACTAACCCCCCCCCCCCCCCCCCCCCCCCCCTCCACTGGCCAGCCTGCGCGGTACCCTATAGAAAAGGCTCCTGTACGTTCCCACTCAGCCCGGGCTTTGTGATGTCATCGCAGTCACCGCTGCCTGTCTCTGCGCATTAAGCACATTTCGGCCTGCGTTCTTACCGGGTGCTCGTTATCGTCCTGTCGAAACTTCTCTCTCTCTCTCCCCCTTTTCCTCCCCTTTCCTACCACTCAGAACCCCGTCTGTCCCCCCTCATCCTCGCTTCTTCTCTTTCACCCTTGTGTGTGTGTGTGTGTGTGTGTGTGTGTGTGTGTGTTTGTTCGTTGCCATCCGTACCGTGGGCCTTTGCTGTGGCGGTAAAAGGGCTGCGACCTCCGTACTCCCGGCGTCAGTCTTTATGGTGTGAGGTCACAAATATGCGATTAGAATGTTCTTAACTGAACATTCTAATGCCGATAGAGTTCTAGAACGCTGGCTTAGAATTTTGAAAAAGCATTCCCAAAACAAAAAAACAACATACTCTTCAAAGGGCTAACTGTCCCCCTTCTCTTAAAGCAGGAGTGAACAACTCCGTTCCTGGAGGGTTAGTCTGCCTGCTGGTTTTTGTTCCAACCAGATACCTCAGTTTCAGTTTTCTAGTTTAGTTTTCAGATCTATGAACTATGCAGTTTGACTCCTGTACTTGACCACAGCAAGATCTTTAGGAGACCATGCAGCTGTAGCTGGTGCTTGTGCAAATGTCAGATCAAGATGTGATTGAGCCAATTAAATAATTAAGAGCAGAAGCTGCCACAAAATCCTGAAATGGATCGGTCCTTGTCGTGCACCCGTGAGTTAGAGGCTGATATTTTTCACTGCTTGGGAGTTTCGCATTGCGCTGTCCTAAAATCATTCACAGTTATTCTTATAGCCTAATTATAACAACAATATCATCTTGCCCTATACTTCAGTCCCTCTTTCTCCCTTACAGTGAGATATTTGGGTTAATCACTTCTTCCTTGAACTGTAGGCCAGTCAGAACGCAGTGAATTCTATTCGCTTGCATTCAGGCCCCGCATTCATAAAAGCTGATCTAGGATCAGTTTTGAGTTTTAGCTCACAATGGAGGGCGGCACGGTGGTGCAGTGGGTAGCACTGTCGCCTCACAGTAAGAAGGTTATGGGTTCGAATCTTGGCTTTGTGTGTTCTCCTCATGTCTGCGTAGGTTTCCTCTGGGTACTCCGGTTTTCTCCCACAGTCCAAAGACATGCAGTTAAACTCATTTTAGGCGTGGAATACTCGTCCTCTACATACTTTCCGGAGGTTAACGGTAAACGTTCACGACGAACAGCAATCGGATGTGCTGTGGAGCAAGGATCGGAAAATCTGAATGAATGCATAACTCATATTGAGAGCAAAGGTGAGGACAGTAGTAACGGAAGCTACACCAGTTATTGTTCCTCTCGTAATGATAACAAGAGCGTTAAGAACACTAACACGAGATTTCATTCATGCAGTGTTCACCTGCCTCTGTCTCTCAGCCTTCGATGGTCGTTTGTTCGGTGTTGGGGGGTTGCCAGAAACATAGGGCTATTCTCAACCCTCCTGAAGGAGGAGGTTTTCGGAGCTGGGTTTTTGTAGGATTTTGCTGAAGAAAATTTCGCTTCGTATCGTCTCCCCTTTTCTCAGCCCATCCACCTTGTTGGATGCATTGTCATCTTTGAGGCTGGGCCTGGTTGCTCTCTGTCTCTCTACGAACCTGTCAGTTCCCCTTTCCCAAGCCTGCAGATCCAACCCTCTCTCTCTGTCTCTCTCTCTCTCTCTCTCTCGCTCTCTTACCTGTGTCTGTCTCACTCAGACGCCATGTTTGTGTTCACCAGCCTCTCTCTCTCTCTCTTTCACTCTCACTCAAACGGCATGTTTGTGTTCACCAGTCTCTCTGTCTCTCACTCAAATGACATGTTTGTGTTCTCCAGTCTCTCTCTCTCTTTCTCTCTCACTCAAACGCCCTGTTTGTGCTCACCTGTCTCTCTCTCTCTCTCTCTCTCTCTCTCTCTCTCTGTCACTGAAACGCCATGTTTGTGTTCACCTGTCTCTCTGCTGTGGTAACTCTTCTTGCATACAGCATCTGCTGCTCTCTCTGCCGATCCCTCTCTCTCTCCCTCTGTCTCCCGCTCACATTATCTGCTGTTTGAACCCCCCTCTCTCCCCCTTTCTGTGTTATTTTAACCCCTCTCTGAGAGCAGTAGGTCTCTCTCTCTTTCTCTTTCTGCCTCTGTCCATTGTTAACACATCTCTCTTTCTGTTTCTGTCTCACTGTCTCAGCACACACTTCTCGTCCTCTCTGTGCTGCTTTACCCCTGTCCATCTCTCTCTCTCTCCTCTGTCCCCTCTCTCTCCCTCCCTCTCCCTCTCTTTCAGCACAGTAGGGTTAGGTACTGAAATCCAGTACCACTATGCCACTGGTTCCCATTCGACCGGTACTTACTGGACTGAATCGCAACGCATATTTCAGTACCACGCGCTTTTCACTATCTAACGTACCCTCGCTCTGTTGACTCAGTCAGTGACAGCAGGTACCGTTAGCAAGCTAGCGTACGTTAAACACGGCCAAAATAGCCAAAAGTGGAACGGTATGTTTAAAGTATAATTTAGTGAAGTTCAGTTTTCTTTGCCTTTGAAATTAAAAAGACATTCTTTAATGTGCTCAGTTTGAAAAAAAGACATGGGAGTAATGGTTGATCAAAGCCTTTTTGGTTCTAGGCACTGTGCTGTTGCAGTAAAAAAAAGGCCAATAGGATGCTGGGATATATTTACAAAAGTATCAAGTATAAATCCAAAGACCAATGTTATACTTCTACAATACATTCGTTTGACCACACTTAGAATATTATACACAGTTCTGGGGACTGTACTACAAGAAAGACATAGAGGCTCTGGAAAAGGTTCAAAGAAGGGCAACCAAATTGATTCCTGTTATGAAAGATAAAAGCTATGATTAAGATGCTTAATCTCTTCAAGCGTAGTAAAAGGAGGCTCAGGGGTGATTTGTACAAGGCTTTTAAATTAATAAAGGGGATTAACAAATTGAACTACAAGAGATTCTTCAAGTTGAGTTCTGTTAGTAGAATGAGGGGGCAAATGGAAATTAGTAAAAGGTTCTTTTTTGCACATTTGACATTAGGAAGCATTTTTTCACGCAGAGAGAATAGTCACTGTGTGAAACAGCCTGCCAGGTCACGTAGTTGAGGCAGAAACTCTAGGGGTATTCAAGACCAGGCTTGATACAGTGTTAGATACTATCTAGCCTGTAGGTAATCTTAGGTACAATTTAGTTTGAAAAATCGCGAGCATTTTTGGGCCGAGTGACCTGTTCTTGTTGTTGTGTTATGCTATGTTACGTTACATTGATTTCATCGTTTGCTTTTTTTAAAAGAAGGTTTCAGCACCTTTTAGGCACAGGTACCATTTTAAAAGTTTTGTTTTTGAGTCGGGATTGGCAAAAATGTTAACGATACCCATCCCTACAGCACAGTAGTAACTCTCTCACCACAGTAACCTCTCTCTCTGTCTCCCTCTCACCCTAGTAAATCCCCTCACTCTCTCTCTCTCCATCTCTCTCAGCACAGTAGTAACCATCCCTCTCTCCACAGTAACCCCTCTCTCTCCATCTCTCTCACTCTTTCTCTCTCTCTCTCAGCACAGTAGTAACCATCCCTCTCTCCACAGTAATCCCTCTCTCTCTTTCTCTCTCACTCTTTCTCTCTCTCTCTCTCTCTCTCTCTCTCAGCACAGTAGTAACCATCCCTCTCTCCACAGTAACCCCCCCCCCTCACCACAGCACAGTAAAGTAGGCAGTATACTTCGTACGAAGTTGAACTTTTTGAGCAAAACGAAGCAATCAGAATAACTGACGAACAAAAAGACGCAGTGTTGTGTGTTCGTACGGTGCAGTGTGCGACGGCCTCCAGGGAGAACGTTTCGAAAAGTTCTCTTGTTCTCCGACCTCCCCCTATCAGCTGTTGGTCCAAATATCACATGGTTGGTTACGTCACGGTTGAGAGTTCAGAGGGCAGACTTCACATGCTAATGTACGGAGAGTCAACGCCAATCTCTCTTCTGTAGAGATGGGAATTCTGTGAGTTCTCGCGTGTTTGATGAATGGTGCTACTCGTTTCAGCAAGTCATCAAAACGCCTAGCACACATTCGGAAATAAGAGAAGTGGACCCCCTCGTCTAAACTCGCATTTGCCAAATGTACAGACAAAACTCTCCATTCTCCGTCCTACTCTGATTTAGAGGGTGAACGTACATCTTCTTCGCCTTTTTTCTTCTTTTGCATAGATAAACTAAAGCCACTTTAAACACTTTAAACTTTTTGTTTTGTGTTGTGATCTCGTGTAGCCCTTCTCTTTATACATCCATGGCGTAGCTGTGAGATGGAGGTCTGGTTGAGATTCCAGCCCCAGTTAATAGCTGCCTCGTAATTATTCATAATTATTCACGCCGCAGCGGCGTGGAGTGACTTTAAA
>NC_049208.1:47845232-47900232 GCF_013347855.1 Anguilla anguilla
TCTCCCTGTCTCCTCTCTCCTCTCTCTTCTCTCTGTCTCTCTCTCTCTCTCCTCTCTCCCTCTCTCCTCTCTCTCTCTCTGTCTCTGTCTCTCTCTCCTCTCTCCTCTGTCCTCTCTCTTCCTCTCTGTCTCTCTCTCTCTCTCTCTCCTCTGTTTTTCTCTCTCTCTCTCTCTCTCTCTCTCTCTCTCTCCTGCACCCTGGGGCTGCCGTAGGTGGCAGGGCGGAAGGGGTTCCCCCATGTGATCTACGCCCGTCTCTGGCGGTGGCCCGACCTGCACAAGAACGAGCTGAAGCACGTCAAGTTCTGCCAGTTCGCCTTCGACCTCAAATACGACAACGTCTGCGTCAACCCTTACCACTACGAGAGGGTGGTGTCGCCTGGCATCGGTACATATGCGTACACGTGCGCGCACACACACACACACACACACACACACATATACATACACACACACACACACACATATACATACACTCACACACACACACACACACACACACACACACATGCATACACACACACACTCCCACCCTCACACACACACGCCCAATCTCACACATGCAGGCACACACACACACACACACACACACACCCTCACACACACACACCCAATCTCACACATGCAGGCACACACACACACACACACACACACACACACACTCCCACCCTTACACACACACACCCAATCTCACACATACACTCGCAAACACACACATAGCAGCAGTAGCAGACACACACTTTCACACATTGACCAACGGAGATTCAGATCTCTGCTTTATACTGCACATATGCAAATACACAGACTAGGTACCCCAGTTCTATATATATTAAGCATTAGTGCTTACAGTGTTTAATAATGATCTCATTTGAGTCAAGATACAGATAAATCCAGCTAACAATCTCCCTTTCTCTCTCTCCTCCCACTCCTCTGCCCTCTCTATCTCTTTCTGTTCACCTTTCTCACTCCCCCCCTCACTTTCTCTCTTCTTTTACTGTCTTCCCTGGCCCTTCCCTCGTGCTTCTTCCTTCCTTTCTCCCCTCTCCTCCTCCTCTCCCTCTCTCTGTCCCTCGTTTTCAGTAGGCCTCAGTCTGCAGAACACCGGTGAGTTCCCTCGCTTTTCTCCCAGTCACCGCCCAGCTCGTCCGCTTCGTTTCAGACACGTTTTTCTTTTTCCCACAGATTGATTGATTTGGAATGATTAATGTTTGTAGGCCCAGCTACACTAAATGGCCAAAAGTATGTGGACACCTGGCGTGCAACATCTTATTCAAAATTACGGGCATTAATATGGAGTTGGTCCACCCGTTGCTGCTACTACAACCTCCACTCCTCTGGGAAGGCTTTATACTAGATGTTGAACCGTGGTTGCATGGAAGGCTTGATGTTGATGTTGGATATTAGATGTGGAGCATTGCTGCAGGGATTTGCTTCCATTCAGCCGGAAGAGCATTAGTGAGGTCGGGCACTGATTGGGCGATTTGGCCTGGCTCGCTGTTGGCTTCCCAATTAATCCCAAAGGTGTTGGATGGGGTTGAGGTCATGGATCTGTGCAGGCCAGTCAAGTTCTTCCGCACCATTCGCGACAAAACCAACCTCGCTGTGTGCCCGGGGGCATCGTCATGCTGAAACAGGAAAGGGCCTTCCCCAAACTGTTGGGGAAGCACAGAATCATCCAGAATGTGATTGAATGCTGTAGCATTAAGATTTTCCTTCACTGGACTAAGGGGCCGAGCCCAAACCATGAGAAACAGCCCCAGACCATGGGGTGTCCAGATACTCTTGGTCATGTAGTGTGTGACTGCGTCAGCTGAGGTGTGTGTTAATGCTGATGTTTTCTCCCCCCCCCCGCCCCCCCACATGCACACACACACACACACACACACACAGGACCCCCAGGGCGGCTGATAAAAGAGGAGTTCATCCATGACTGCATTCAGATGGACGGGGGTCCACCGGGGATGGCGCCGCAGCCCGACCACCAGGGGGCGCTGAAGCTCCCTCCACCAGAGCACTACGGCCAGCCCCTCCCCCCGCTGCAGCTGCCGTCCGAGCCCCCCCGCGCCCCCCCGCCCGTCACCCTCTATCCCAACATGCCCCTCTCCCCCCCAGGTGAGTAACCCCGCCCCCACCCTCTATCCCAACGTGCCCCTCTCCCCCCCAGGTGAGTAACCACGCCCCCACCCTCTATCCCAACATGCCCCTCTCCCCCCCATGTGAGCAACCATGCCCCCACCCTCTATCCCAGCATGCCCCTCTCCCCCCCAGGTGAGTAACCACGCCCCCACCCTCTATCCCAGCATGCCCCTCTCCCCCCCAGGTGAGTAACCCCGCCCCCACCCTTAATCCGTTTTGTTTTTCTTTTGCAAGTGCAGCCATTATCTGGGAGTTTTCAAGACCAGGCTTGATACCGGCTAGGCACTGTGTCTGGTTTGTAGGCATTGTTGGACTGAATGGCCTGTTCTCAGTGTTATTTTATGTTGTGTTACGTTATGTTGTATAGTACATAATCAGGGATTTGTGCGATAGCGCTCTGTTTATTATCAAATAAAACTGATCCATCAATTTCATTTAGTCATTCCAGGAAATGAATTGAAATTTTATTCATGATCAGAATAAATGGTTGGTGTTTGGAATTGTGGTTGAAAGAGCTGATTTTGTTAGAGCATTCTGAAGCTGATTCTATACCTTCTCTCCCCCCTCCCCCCCTCCCCAAATCAAAGCCTCCAACTCCATGATGTCCATGCAGGGGGGTCACAGCGAGGGGCTGCTGCAGATCGCCTCCCCCCAGGGTCAGGTCATGGCCCCCACGCCCCCTCCCACCACCCCCACCCACGGTCCCCCCCAGCCCCCGCCCTCCCAGAACGGCTACGGCACGCCCAAACACTCTCAGCCCCAGGGAGCTTTCCACAGTGAGTACCCGCCAACGCCGCCGTGCTGGGTTGCCTGTGAACACCAACGTAGCGTCCTCATTTTCAATGTGCAGCGCTGCCAGATAACACCAATCTAGCTCCCCATCTTCTGTTTTCAGGGTTGCCAGCTGACACCAACTTATCCCCCAAATCTTTAATGTGCAGGGTTGCCAGTTAGCACCAACATATCCCCCATATCTCAATGTGTAGGGTTGCCAGTTAACACCAACTGACTTCCCCAATCGTTAATGTGCAGGGTTGCCAGTTAACACCAACTTATCCCCCAAATCTTCAATGTGTAGGGTTACCAATTAAAACTAACTTAGTCACCCCATTTCCAGTGCCCAGGGTTTCCAGTTGACACCAACCTTCCTCCCCATCTTCAATGCTCAGTTTCCTGTTGACACCACCTTATGTCCTCAATTTTCAATGTGCGGGGTTGCCAGTTATCACAAACTTAGTTATCACAAACTTATCCCCCAAATCTTCAATGTGTGCGGTTGCCAGATAACCAAAGCCTTCTACCTCGTCTTCAATGTGCAGGGTTGCCAGTTAACACCAATTTATCCTCCCTATCTTCAGTTGACTCACACACAAATTTTCTAGGCTTTTCAGTCCCATACACCCTTTAAAACCTCCCATATGGCATTGCGTCTGATACATGTACAACACTGAAAATGCATCCCATACATCTTTCACAAACCTCTACATTTGGGAGGAAACCCCTCAAGTCTGGCAACCTTGTCTACACATTATCATTACTGAATAACCAAGCCATTAAGAAACAGCTTGGTTATTCGGTAATAATTATACGTAGACAAGGTTGCCAGAATTGGTGGGGGGGTGGGTAAAGTACCCCTTTAAACATTAACGTCCCCGGTCAGGATGCTTCTTAAAGGTCAAAAAAGAATTCTGCTTCCTGTTCCTGACAAACGGACGTTGCTCCACTTCGGAACATTGACCGTATATTAAAAACGAAACGCGGCGGTGTTTTGAGAGATCGGCGCGCCGCAGGAACCCGGCGAACCTCCTGAACACGGCTGCGGTGCGCGCGCGGCTCAGCGAGCCGGCTCTGGCCTTAGCACGGGACATCCCCGCTCACAAGGCTATAACGCGTTGCGGTTCGTCGGTCGCGTATCGCAGCGGCGGCGGCGAGTCCGGCCGTGGCAGAACGCGGCGTTCAGACGGACGCTGAAACAAAAACACGCGTGGCGCTCACAGCGCGGGTCCTGACCCGATGTCCTTATGAGCAGACGGACCTCGGTCACATACGAGTGCGAAATACTTTAACTCCTTAGACGCCGGTAAAATACCTGCAGATCGCTCATGAGTTTTTATTCTATTTTTCATCGAGACTCAGGACAAAATATTCTCCTTTTACATCTTTGACAGCGTGATAGTTTTGGTTTTCGACGTATTTTGTTGAAAAATTCTCAGGTATCTGCAGAAATATTTTCAAATTTTGCCAACTTTTAAAGGGTTTTCGATACGTGTTTTACCTGGGTCTTTGAGCATCATGCCTCCACCATGTAGCATACGTGTTATTTGACTGCTTTTCTTTCGCTCTTCCAGCCACCTGGACAGGCAGCAGCACGGCCTCCTACACTCCCGTAGGACCCCAGCAGAATGGGCGGGGCCACCAGCAGCCTCCTCTCCACCACCCCTCCCACTTCTGTACGTGTCAGTCCCCGTGCTCGTGCCAATGACAGTGGATGGGGCGGGTTTATGTGACATCATTTCAGTTTTTTGCCCACCCGTCTGTCTGACAGTGTCTCTCTCTTCGTCCAATCAGGGTCTCAGCACCACAATTCAGCCTCCTTTCCACCTCTCGTCTCCAACCATCCAGGTAAAGTCAAACACCTTAAACTACACACACACACACACATACACACACACACACACACACACACACACACACACACCCACACACGCTCACACACACACACGCTCACACACACACACACACACACCCACACACGCTCACACACAAACACACACACACAAACGCACACGCACACACACACACACTCACACACAAACACACACATACACACACACTCACACACAGTCACACACTCACACACACACACACAGTCACACACACACTCACACACACACACACACGCTCACACACACACACACGCACACTCACACTGCTCTAGCTCTAGCTGTAGCTGTAGCTGCAGCTGTGTCCCGTCCGGCTGCAGGGCCGGAGTTCTGGTGCTCCATCTCCTACTTTGAGATGGACGTGCAGGTGGGGGAGATGTTCAAGGTCCCGGCCAGCTGTCCCGTGGTGACGGTGGACGGGTACGTGGACCCCTCGGGGGGCGACCGCTTCTGCCTGGGACAGCTCAGCAACGTGCACCGCACCGACGCCAGCGAGAGAGCCAGGTGTGTGTGTGTGTGTGTGTGTGTGTGTGTGTGTGTGTGTGTGTGTGTGTGTGTGTGTGTGTGTGTGTGTGTGTGTGTGTGTATGTGTGTGTGTGTGTGTGTGTGTGTGTGTGCATGTGTGTGTGCATGAACGTGTGTGTGTGTGTGACTGTGTGTGTGTGTGTGAGTGTGTGTGTGACTGTGTGTGTGTGAGTGTGTGTGTGTGTGTGTGAGTGTGAGTGTGTGTGTGTGTGTGTGTGAGAGTGTGTGCATGCGTGCGTGTGTGTGTGTGTGTGTGTCTGTGTGTGTGAGTGTGCGTATGTGTGTGTGTGTGCGTGTATGTGTGTGTGTGCAAGTATGTGTGTGTGTGTGCGAATATGTGTGTGAGTGTGTTTGTGTGTCTGTGTGTGTGTGTGTGCGTGTGCGTGTGTGTGAGTGTGTTTGTGTGTCTGTGTGTGTGAGTATGTGTATGAGTGTGCATGTGCTTGGGAGTGTGTGTGTGTGTGTATGAGTGTGTGTGCGTGAGCGTGTGTGTGTGTGTGTGTGTATGAGTGTGTGTGCGTGAGCGTGTGTGTGTGTCTTTGTGAGTCCATATCTGTGAGTGTGTCTGTCTGTGAATCTGTGTCTGCCTGTAAGTTTATATCTTTATTTTTGTCTTTAAAAAAAATTATTATACACGATATGCTAGTAAACATCCAATCTTCAGAAGCTGCAAGTAATTAAAGTAACATTGCTGTGATTGCACGTTGATGAGACAGCCAATCAGCAGCATGGTCGTACAGCCTCCCTGGGATTTGTGATTAGTGATCGTGTGATTTGTTTTTTGTCAATCACACGGAATCTGTATGACCTTGCTGCCGATTGGTTGTCTTATCAACACACAATAGGTGACATTGTTTCCCAAGAAGCATTTCACGCGGCCTCTGCAGTTTGGAAGTTTTCTACGGCGTCAGGCATAGTTAGAGAAGAAGACTAAAAGAAAGGCGATGCGCCACACGGTGGCGACGGCCGTTACTGCACCCTGTAACTTACATGACGTTACATCAGCCTGCGCTGTATTGCAGTCTGTTTTGGCATCTGTGCTGGTGCTCATCTAAGCACATAAGCTCATCGCCACGGGGACGCTCGCCATGGTTACTCCCCCACAGGTTGCACATTGGGAAGGGGGTGCAGCTGGAGTGTCGGGGGGAGGGGGACGTGTGGATGCGGTGTCTCAGCGACCACGCCGTCTTCGTGCAGAGCTACTACCTGGACCGGGAGGCGGGGCGGGCCCCGGGAGACGCCGTGCACAAGATCTACCCCGGGGCCTACATCAAGGTGAGGGGCCCCCACACACACACACACACACCTACACACACACACACACACTCACACACACACACACAGACACACTCACACACTCACACACACACACACAGACACACTCACACACACACACACTCACTCATTCACACACATACACACACACACACACACACACTCACATACACACACACACACACACCACACACTCACACACACACACACAGACACACTCACACACACACACACTCACTCATTCACACACATACACATACACACACACACACTCACACACACACACACACACAGACATACACACACACACACACTCACACACATACACACACACACACACACACACACACCACACACTCACACACTCCCCTCTCTCCCCCCCCCCCAGGTCTTTGACCTCAGGCAGTGCCACAGGCAGATGCAGCAGCAGGCGGCCACTGCTCAGGCGGCAGCAGCGGCGCAGGCGGCGGCGGTGGCGGGGAACATTCCGGGCCCGGGCAGCGTGGGGGGCATCGCACCCGCAGTCAGTGAGTACCCAGCGCCTCCTCTCCTCCCTCCCTCCCTCTCCCTCTCCTTCCTCCCAGCACCTCCGCCTCGCTCCCTCCCTCTCACGCTCTCTCTCTCTCTCTCTCTCTTTCTCCCTCTCCCTCCCTCTCCTCCCTCCCTCTCTCTCCCCCTCTCTCTCTCTCCCTCTCCCTCCCTCTCTCACTCCCTCTCCCTCTCCCTCTCTCAGGTCTGTCGGCGGCAGCGGGGATCGGGGTGGATGACCTGCGCAGGCTCTGCATCCTCAGGCTGAGCTTTGTGAAGGGCTGGGGGCCGGACTACCCCCGGCAGAGCATCAAGCACACCCCCTGCTGGGTGGAGGTGCACCTGCACCGCGCGCTGCAGCTGCTGGACGAGGTGCTGCACACCATGCCGCTCGCCGACCCGGGACCCGCTAACTGAGTCTTACTCACTCACACTCACTCACACGTATACACACACACACACACACACACACTCACTCACACACACGTATACACACTCACACTCTCACACACACCCAAACACACTCACACACGTATACACACTCACACACACTCACACACATACTCATACACACACTCACACACACGTATACACACTCACGCTCTCACACACACCCAAACACACTCACACACACACACACACACATATACACACTCACACACACCCAAACACACTCATACACACTAACACACACACACACACACACATATACACACTCACACACACTCACACACTCACACACACGTATACACACTCACACCCAAACACACATACACGTACACATGCATACACTCTCACACTCAATCACACACACACACACACATACAGATGCGGACACACACACACTCACACTCACACACGGGGACACACACACACGCACACACACACTCATACATACTCACGCATACACGCACACACACAAACCCACACCAAAACACACATTCTCACATACACACAGACAAACGCATTCGCTGGCAATCACTCACACGTTGACGTGCTCACATGTTGAGGGGCTCACACGTTGAGGGGCTCACATGTTGAGGGGCTCACACGTTGAGGGGCTCACACGTTGAGGGGCTCACACGTTGACGTGCTCACACGTTGAGGGGCTCACACGTTGACGGGCTCACACGTTGAGGGGCTCACACGTTGACGGGCTCACACGTTGAGGGGCTCACACGTTGAGGGGCTCACACGTTGACGGGCTCACATGTTGACGTGCTCACACGTTGAGGGGCTCACACGTTGACGGGCTCACACGTTGACGGGCTCACACGTTGATGGGCTCACACGTTGATGGGCTCACACGTTGATGGGCTCACACGTTGATGGGCTCACACGTTGATGGGCTCACACGTTGATGGGCTCACACGTTGACGGGCTCACACGTTGACGGGCTCACACGTTGAGGGGCTCACACGTTGAGGGGCTCACATGTTGACGTGCTCACACGTTGAGGGGCTCACACGTTGAGGGGCTCACACGTTGACGGGCTCACACGTTGATGGGCTCACACGTTGACGGGCTCACACGTTGAGGGGCTCACACGTTGACGGGCTCACATGTTGACGTGCTCACACGTTGATGGGCTCACACGTTGACGGGCTCACACGTTGATGGGCTCACACGTTGAGGGGCTCACACGTTGATGGGCTCACACGTTGACGGGCTCACATGTTGATGGGCTCACACGTTGATGGGCTCACATGTTGATGGGCTCACACGTTGATGGGCTCACACGTTGATGGGCTCACACGTTGATGGGCTCACACGTTGATGGGCTCACACGTTGATGGGCTCACACGTTGAGGGGCTCACACGTTGATGGGCTCACACGTTGACGGGAAAATGAACACTTGGGAAAAATGGAAATAACTGCTGGAGTAACAGAGACCAAAATTCACAATCACACCTCTCCACCCCAGCCTCCCCCCCCCCATCGCTGGCCAATACTCTCACGCAACGGGGCCCGCGTTGAGGTAGGGGGAGGACCCGGGACCCCCAGTGACCCCTAAAAACCCTGGACTCCTCACAGACTCAGAACAAACGGACCATCTCATACCCGCTGACACAGACTGCCGCCAAAAATCAGATCTCATCGGATTCTCGGATTCCATCGCTCCCTTCTGATCCAAGACTGAACCAGAACCAGAACCAGACCCGGACAACAAACACCAACTAAAAAAGAACAACAAACTCAATAGATTTTGGGGTCAAGTCAATTTCAGACTCACTCAAATGAGGACATTCACTGAAATTCCATTTCCCAAATTGAAAAAAAAAAAATCATTCCGTGAGGATTTTCCGGGTAAAATTGGAATTTCAGTTCATGTCCCGGACCTGACTGGATTGGGAAGGGAACAGACCCCGGTCCCGGGACGCCCGCACCCCCGCCCTTCGCTCCCGGGACACGGGGAACCTCCTTGTGCTTTACGTGGCTTGGTGTTTTTTTCTCTGTACGCTGTACTACGCTGTCCGACAACAGGCTTTCCCGGCTCCGCCGAGCTTTCTACTGCACTCTCTTCAGCTTCACCTACCAAAACTACTACAAACAAACAAAAAGACTACCAAAAGAAAAGAGCCAAAAAAAAAGAAGTTTAAAGTAGCTTTTAAAAAAAAAAAAAAAAAAAGGTCATATTGATGTTGGTGATTATACAGTGCAGTATGTAACAGTTTTGTTTGTTTTTGTTTGCCAAACCAAGTTTTGACTCACCAAAGCCAGTATACCTCAATCACGGGCAGTGTGAATTCCACTGTTTTGTTTGTTGGCCATTGACCTTCGTTGCACTCTCCTCAGTAGCCCCAAACGTCTCATTGCCATGGTTCTGGGGGATTTGATTGAATCCATTTTAGCCCTTTCAAGAGTAGGTTTTTTTTAGAATGTTTTTCTTTGTTTTGTTTCCAAAATTCTAAGTCAGTGTTCTAGAACGCCATTGTTTCAGTTAACAGCATTGACTGTTACGTCAGCATTAGAATGTTCGGTTATGAACATTCTAATCACATATCCGTGATCTCACACCTTAGTGGGTTAATTTGTTTTATATTTGTATGTACTTGTGAGCTATTCACATACTCATTTCTCCACTTGTCACCTGGAGAAAGCTGCACTCCTGGAGGGTGACCAATGTGTATGTCATTATGACATCACAATGCGTGACAGGAGAGGTCCAGCCAGGGGGATCCTACCGCTGTCTGTCCGGCGGATCCAGAAAAGCACGTTAGCCTGTTCGGCTAAAGGCCTTCGCTGAGGTGCCAAAGGCCGGTCTCGTGGAGTGAGGACAGCGGCGACGGTCTACACACACATTACTGGCAAACTAACTGCGCTGTGATGCATCTCTACTACGTCCATCCATCCATCCATTATCTATGCCCACTTATCCTGGGCCGGATGACGGGGGGTGCTGGAGCCTATCCCAGCGGTGCATTAGATGACAGTCAGGAAAACACGCTGGACAGGCCGTCAGTCTATCGCAGAGCGTCTCTAATACATACGCAGGTATTGGTTTCCACAGGTTACCCCTTGCTGTCTCAGCTAGGCTGTTGTGTAACCCAACGCTGGCTCACTCACAGATTAAATTCGAGTAAAATGATTCATACAAAGATACGGCTGTCGTTCCCGAGCGACACATTTAGCTGAAGCAGCACATCACGTAAACGAGTGGGCCAGTTAAATAAACGAGAGCGGAAGTTGGCATGGAATCCAGAAACGTGAGCCCTTCCTTGCCCAGCCCTGTCCAACATCCTGGTTTTGCACCACATCCAGGTGACTCACCCTCCTTTCTGTGTGGGCTGTGGCAGTGTTTCCTCTGCTGAGCAAGCTGAAGTGTAGGAAACACCTTTCTGTGCTCTTAAAGCCCTGAACCCTGAACTTCTTACGCCAGACTGGAATCTGAAATTAAAGGTTTGAGTTTCCCGTGTGAAAAATATCAGCGAGTATTTTGCTCTCCTGTGAAAGTGCTTGGTTGGACAACCTTGGCTTTCAGTGGATCGCGTGTCCTTATACGGACCTATATATGCCCTGGTACGTCCTCTGAAACCTCCTCCCCCCGGTCTGCGGTTACCACAGAAGGACAGTTTGAGCAGCTGCGTACGGTTAGAGATCGACCAATCGGAGCACAGGACCCCACCGCACACGGATGGTTCCGGCGCCTTTTCCGTTCGTTTACCGTCAGTCCTTCCTGAGGTCTCCTCCGCCTAGACCTTGGCTCCTTTGCCTCGTCCCCACATTAGAACCTTTCTGCAATTTGAGCCGTCCTTCTGTACCGTCTCGCAAGGGCGATTATTTAATCAAACTATCCCACTGTGAACATGAAGTAGACGACATGAAACGGAAGTGAAAAAGGTATATGTTTGTGTATTTACATTTTTTTTGGGGGGGGGGGGTTCAATGGGTCACAGTCTCCCTCCAGAACCATGGCTTTAAAAAGCAGGTGCCTCACTGGTCCCTATTTTTTGTCGGTAATGTACGATAGCTAAACGGATCTAGCTAAATGGACAGTGCTGGTTTTAGTCACGTGACTTGGAACCGGAATTCTTTCCTTATTATACTTCTACAGCAGGGTTGATTGTTATCGGCTCAGGTTTGAGGTGATGAACAGGTCTTCAGAGTTCGACGGAATCTAAAACATCTTTTTAACCGTTTACTATTTATCGAGTAAAGCCTCCCAGAAATGCTTTCTGTAACGTTACGTGTGCCTTTAGTGTATTGTAGAAATGAAGACACTTAAAAACCCCTCATGCAGGATTGTAAAACAATCTGTTCCTGTCTTCCTCGTCTGTTAATGTACAATAGCGTACCCAATAACATTGTAATGAATGCATCGCATAGACCATTTTTTATTTATTTTTTTTACTGGGGAAAACCAAAATATTACATACTGTTTTAACAGTGTGGAAACTTACCAACACACTGGCATTGGCACGGGCACAGCCAATCAGAGAGCTGTACGTGAGCAGACAGATCCACGCTAAATTTAGGCTGACACATAGTGGGAATATTAGGTACTACATGCAGCAGCGGTTTCTGAACTCGCCGCAGTAAAACACAGTAACACTGTAGAACAGTTTTTATTTTTAAATGCATGGCAACACACTGATTTGTCAGTTTAAATAAAACTTATTTTGTTCGAGCTTTATCTTTGCCTTATAGATAGCCAGGATTAACTGGGGACGACTGATAGTAGATAAGACAAGGTGTACTGTAGTACTCTGTATATATACAAAAGTTTTAGGCCTACTGCATCACTTGTGCATCAGGTTTATGGTGCCGAGTGATGTAGGACTGTATCAGGGGTATGGTATTATGGGATCATGGTGAAAACCATATCACACCCTCCACACAAGTATCTGGTAATGTTCTCTATGATATTAACTGGCTATATTTATTGTTGTCGAAATATGGCACACCACAGCAGAACGACACCTCTTGCGCAACGTTCCCTACAGCTGATGCAGCTTTAATAATGGTATTTCATCTTTTTATCTGTCAAAATCTTTATGGTTTTTAAACAGCTGACGTCAATTATGAGTAATGAGATGAGTCACATGACTGTCACGTCAACGGGGTAAAAAAAAACAGCATTCCACCTATCGAGTTGTTATGTTCTATTTTGAAATATAAATATATATATGACTTTTATCGAGTGTGAACTTTAACGGTATTCAATTTGGCTATTTTAATTGTTGTTATTTCTATTCTTGTTGTAATTATCATTATTTTAATTATTGTAATAGGAGGCCACTCCTATGATGTTTCTCTGTACACCAAAGTTAATTAAAAAAAAGACAACAGCTAAAAGTCATTTTGATAAACCTGGCGGTGAACCATCTTTTGTGTGTGATGCTGCCTGGCTGCAACTACACTTCCCAGATTGCACAGCGGTGCTGGCATGTAGTGGCAATGTTAAAATATCGACATTCCAGTGACGTAGTGGGGACATTTTGTACATGTACTCATATACTCCTACACTGCATTAACTACCCTGCTACACCCTGTGGGTAACTAAACTAAATAATTCAAGATTTATTTGTATAGTACTTTTCACAAAGGACTGGTGTCTGAAGGCCTTTCACAAGCATTCCGGAACCAGGCTCTGAAGGCCCTTTAAAGGCATTCCGGAACCAGGCTCTGAAGGCCCTTTAAAGGCATTCCGGAACCAGGCTCTGAAGGCCCTTTAAAGGCATTCCGGAACCTGGCTCTGAAGGCCCTTTAAAGGCATTCTGGAACCAGGCTCTGAAGGCCCTTTAAAGGCATTCCGGAACCAGGCTCTGAAGGCCCTTTAAAGGCATTCCGGAACCAGGCTCTGAAGGCCCTTTAAAGGCATTCCGGAACCAGGCTCTGAAGGCCCTTTAAAGGCATTCCGGAACCTGGCTCTGAAGGCCCTTTAAAGGCATTCCGGAACCTGGCTCTGAAGGCCCTTTAAAGGCATTCCGGAACCAGGCTCTGAAGGCCCTTTAAAGGCATTCCGGAACCAGGCTCTGAAGGCCCTTTAAAGGCATTTCGGAACCAGGCTCTGAAGGCCCTTTAAAGGCATTCCGGAACCAGGCTCTGAAGGCCCTTTAAAGGCATTCCGGAACCTGGCTCTGAAGGCCCTTTAAAGGCATTCCGGAACCAGGCTCTGAAGGCCCTTTAAAGGCATTCCGGAACCAGGCTCTGAAGGCCCTTTAAAGGCATTCCGGAACCAGGCTCTGAAGGCCCTTTAAAGGCATTCCGGAACCAGGCTCTGAAGGCCCTTTAAAGGCATTCCGGAACCAGGCTCTGAAGGCCCTTTAAAGGCATTCCGGAACCAGGCTCTGAAGGCCCTTTAAAGGCATTCCGGAACCAGGCTCTGAAGGCCCTTTAAAGGCATTCCGGAACCAGGCTCTGAAGGCCCTTTAAAGGCATTCCGGAACCAGGCTCTGAAGGCCCTTTAAAGGCATTCCGGAACCAGGCTCTGAAGGCCCTTTAAAGGCATTCCGGAACCAGGCTCTGAAGGCCCTTTAAAGGCATTCCGGAACCTGGCTCTGAAGGCCCTTTAAAGGCATTCTGGAACCAGGCTCTGAAGGCCCTTTAAAGGCATTTCGGAACCAGGCTCTGAAGGCCCTTTAAAGGCATTCCGGAACCAGGCTCTGAAGGCCCTTTAAAGGCATTCCGGAACCTGGCTCTGAAGGCCCTTTAAAGGCATTCCGGAACCAGGCTCTGAAGGCCCTTTAAAGGCATTCCGGAACCAGGCTCTGAAGGCCCTTTAAAGGCATTCCGGAACCAGGCTCTGAAGGCCCTTTAAAGGCATTCCGGAACCAGGCTCTGAAGGCCCTTTAAAGGCATTCTGGAACCAGGCTCTGAAGGCCCTTTAAAGGCATTCTGGAACCAGGCTCTGAAGGCCCTTTAAAGGCATTCTGGAACCAGGCTCTGAAGGCCCTTTAAAGGCATTCCGGAACCAGGCTCTGAAGGCCCTTTAAAGGCATTCCGGAACCAGGCTCTGAAGGCCCTTTAAAGGCATTCCGGAACCAGGCTCTGAAGGCCCTTTAAAGGCATTCCGGAACCAGGCTCTGAAGGCCCTTTAAAGGCATTCCGGAACCAGGCTCTGAAGGCCCTTTAAAGGCATTCCGGAACCAGGCTCTGAAGGCCCTTTAAAGGCATTCCGGAACCCGGCTCTGAAGGCCCTTTAAAGGCATTCCGGAACCCGGCTCTGAAGGCTCTTTACAGGCATTTCGGAATGAGGCCCAGGGAAGGAAAGTCTCCCTTGGGAAGAAACCTTGGTGTGGATCCCGATTCAGGGCAGGGACTGTACACTCCTGGCAGATAAAGGGCAGACTAATTAATGGGGTGACAGAGTATGGTTGTAGAGATTTGGGTGAAGCATTACCACAGGTTTCACCCATGCTTCATTTTGGGGAGACAACACTACAATGCAGCAGTGTCCTCATGTTTGGCACAGCTAACGACAGCCTCAAAAAAGTACAAGTGAGTAAGTTTTATGGAAATCAAGGCATAGACCATGGTATCCAAGGACTCAAATCTGGCCTTTGAGGCCTGTAATACTTCTGAGCTTCTTTTCTGTCTCATTGTTAATTCAGTGATTCATGCCAGGGATTCCACTCATCTGGTGTTCCAGGTCTAAATCAGTCTCTGTTAGACAGGAGGAATGAAACGTTGTAGTTTACTGGCCTTGAGATTGAGACTTGACTATCCTTACTATAAGGTGTGGGAAATACAGGAGGTGACATCACATTTCATGAGGGAGCCTCATCTCAGCAAGCCTGGGATACTCTTTAACTGCTTTTGATCACAAGAAAGATATTTAGGTATTTAGGTTCTGCCTTCACATTTGTTCACGGGAACTTATTTACCCCGAACAAAATGTTCTAATGATGTACAACTTTGTAACCGCAACAGAGGTGCCGCTGCAATCCAATCCCTTCCAATCCTGAATAATGGCTCCCCAGCCACGGGGCAATCCCTGTTTAAGCTGGCACACTTATTAGTCCACACAATGCACTCACAAATGGGTTTTTGCACCATTAGCAGCTTAGTTAGAATTTAGGCTCATCCAGTTCAATTACTAGGAAGCCCACCCAACCCTGAGTAAATTGCCATTTGAGTGCACAACATATTGTACGCACACTGAGGAACAAGCGAGGAACAGCAGGGGTGTTAAACTTTCATTTCCGGGGGGGGGGGTGGGGGGTGACTGCGGCAATTACAGAGGCAATTCTGGGCTGTGTTCCAAGACTTCCTGCCAATTCTTGTGACTGGGCTGCCATTGGTCCAATTACTTAATTGGCGTGTTAACCGCCCATTTATCGGAATTCTGTGCAGCAAGACGTTCCATGAAGTCACAAGGAGATGCATTTATCAGAAGAGATATTCCTGGAGTATCGGGAACATCTAAAAACTGAGGATGCATTACGTTTACATTCTACGCCTTCAGCAGGCACTCACACAGCTCACAATCTCCGCATATAATCAATTTATGTGTAGCTTGGTATTTATTGAAGCAACTGAGGTTATGTGCATTTCTGGAGGGTAGACTACAACAGGGATGCCCCCCCCCCTCCCCCTCCTTGGGAATCAAGGCTATAATTTTTTAGGATTTATAGGTTCTGTTCCCTACACACTATTTTACAGAATAAAGCCTGGAACCAAAAAAAAGGGTGGGGTCAGAATGATGCCATAGAGCAGTGGTGTCAAACTCGTGCCATGGAGGGCCGTGTGTATGCAGGTTTTCATTCCAGCCTCAGATCTTGATTATATAATTAGTTAAATTATTTGCTGAATTAGGGATGCAGGTTTGTGCACAATGGTGACCCGACGTCTATGGTGACCCGCATTGTCTAAATAAAAATTTTCTTATATTCTGTGCTTCAATGCAGTTAAACGCATATGGCTGAATGAGTAATTGGACTCAATTAAGGCAGCATTAATTGGTTGGAATGAAAACCTGCATACACACGGCCCTCCATGGCACAAGTTTGACACCACTGCCATAGAGGAACCAATCGCCTGGATGGTTCCCTGAAGAACCATTCAGAATCCACAAAAACATTTTTGATCCTAAACTGCCAAGTCCCATTTTTTTCTGCTGCATGAAGCCTTGTGAATTAAAGGATACATAGTGTCAAACTGAGGATAACCTCTGTCAAATTCATAGAAACAGGATAGAATAGAGATAATTTAGGCTACTTTTTTCATAAAGATCCAGAACAGTCTAAAATAAAAAAAAGCAAGGAATTTAACACACTCTGATTGAAATTCAAGTGCTTTGACAACATTGAGAGGGACACATTCACATCCAAGCATATTCAAGGATTCCAAGAAGCTGTGTGAACCCTGGGTAAGGTTTGGACATTACTTATGAAACCACGACCTTTTAGCTTGTGGACTAGCAGCATCAGTCAAAATAGCTCGCTAGCGCTACATTCCTTCACAGGACATCAGTTATTGTAGCTAAAATAATAAATGGCATTGAAGATCAATTCTAATAATTAAGGCCACGATACTGACAGGGAGGACCTATATTAGTGAGTGTTAATCTTGAATTGCACTGTGATTATTTGTTAACTCTTTGAAGATTAGGTTATTTGAAATTAATTTTTTCTCCAACATTCTCGGTCAGTGTTCTAGAGCTCCACTGCATTCACATAGCCAGTAGTGGTTGTTACATCAGCATCAGAATGTTCAGTTAAGAACATTCTAATCACACCTAAAAGGGTTAAATTGGTCGTAAACTATTAGTGATAATGAAAATAGACCCCAGAAAACATAATCTATGAAGAATTAATAATCAAAGGTGAATATAGGCAACAATAAGCCTATGATATCCAGTTCTGTCATGAATCTTAAACTGTGACGAACCATAATTCGTGATGGAAGTACCTTTCAATACCTAATTAATGGTGGAAGTAGTCTTCTTCATTGAGAGAGGGTTCTTCCTGGAAAGATACAGCAATATAAAAACCTTCATTTGTAAGAGTTTAATTGTCATCCTACGGTGTCGCCGCGAAGTATATTTACGGGAAAGAAAAACCGAGAGAAAATTCTGAATTGAAAATAAAGAAGAATCAAGCGTCCGGGCCAGTGAAGTCCACGAACAAGAACAGGCTACACACCATCCTTCAAGACTGCAGTTTTAGCATCTTTGGATGCTTGTGCATAAGTCATCACTGGGCCAACAGGGTGCAGTATTTCTCTTCCTCTGACCTCCGTAGAGCTAGATTATCCCTGGAACTGTCTACAGTCGGGTGCCATGCAACTGAAGGCCTGGGATCCAGTGGTGAGGAGGCGAGAGTGGGAGGCGATGAGGAGACCAGACCGGTGGAGGTGGAGCAGAGGGATCAGAGGGAGAGGGCTGCAGTACAGGAGGAGATCTGAAAAGTAAAGGGGAGCCAGTTCGTGGAGCGGTTTGAACGTGAGGAGGAGAACCCCGCGTTCGATGCGGAATTGGCTCTGGGAGCTAGCGTGTGTTTCTGGGGTCATGTGGTCAAGGGTCAGGGGTCATGTGGTCAAGGGATGAGGTAGTGATGTGGGTGGTGAAATTCTGGACCTGCTGGAGCTTATGGAGCAGTTTGAATGGGATACCAGAGAGGATGTAATTACAGTAGTGAAATTATTATTATTATTATTATGTTCTTGGAAGTAAATCCTCTTATTTAATGGAATGATCTGTATTTAAATTATCATTATAGGCTATAATAATTATTATATTTTCCCATTTTAATTTTTAAAAAATGTGTATTTTTCATTATTGCAAGTAACCGTCTTCAAGTAAAAGCATTTCAGTTGTGGCATTGATAGATGAAAGTCATTGTTTTCCTGTAGGCTAGATATTCATTGCTTAGCTAATTAAATGAACAAATTAACATGGCACTATTGACGTTCAGGAGGCATTTATCACTGTCGTGTGCTTCAATAGCCCATGAAAGCAGCCTGTAGTTTTTCAACTGTCAGAATTTTAATATTTAATTAAACACCATTCCTCTGTGGCAACTATTTGGTCAAAAGTAGAAGCCCAGCAGTAGGCTACACCTACTAGCCTATACTGATAATAATTACAAAAGTAAGTAAGTAAGTAAGTAAGTAAAAAAAAACAAAAAAAGTAGGCTACACCTCTTAAAATGGCGATAACCCCTGAACGACTGCAGGCGTTTAATCAAATTGGGAGTAGCCCTACATAAATTGTGCCCGTGTAGCCTAGCCAATGAAGTCACGTCGGAATGCTTCGGGTAGAATCGGAAAGCTAATTATGACCGAAGGGAATACTGCGCGGCCTGATCGTTGCATATGGGCGTTGTTTGACAGACTTACACATAGGGGCTTTTAACACGGGGCGATATTTTGTGCCCAGAGAGAGATTGTTTGCGTGGTTGATAGAAATGTGTATTAAAGACAGCAAATTGTATTAATCCATAAAAACTGTCTGTCTCGAGTTGGGCGTGTTTATAATATTTTGACAGCACGTGTGGGCGGTGCTGACTTATCCTCCTCCGCTATCCAGGAGGACCAGTCTCGCGCCGCAGCCGCAATACTGAACCAGAGGATTTGAGCATCACTCAGGCTCGCGAGCGAGAGGAACAGTTCAACACAACGCATCCCTGACAGCAACATAAACGCACAAAAAAGACTGGAGAGCTGTTTGCACGATCGAGTTTTACACCGACCGAAATCTAACCGGTGAAGATTGCTATTCATGGAAATAAAATAGAGACCTGCCATTTTAATTTGTTTTTTAATTTTATTTTGTTTATTTTTTCTGACAGTAACGCAGCCCTTTTGAATCCCAAAATGGCTGAGATAACCAACATAAGACCGACGTACGGTGAGTAACTGGCTGGTTTGGTATATTGATGTATTAAGAAATGACATCCAGACATCTCTTTATGGGACATTGTGGCAGTACACTGTGCATCGGGTGAATTTGCAAAATGTCCATTAAAGGGAATAATTGCGCCTTCTGTAGCTTATTCTGGAAACACCACAGTAGTGTTTTATTGCCTCGTACCCGGATGCGATTAACTTAATGTTGAACTTTCAATACAAATTGAGCATAAGTTTTGTTCAAATGTCATCAACAATTTTCAAATGTATTCGTTGGCCAAATTGAACTGAATGTAGAATTTACGCGATCGCGCATCGATAAATATTTAATCAGATCTGAATGTGATTTTTAGGAGCCTAACTCAAGAGTAAATCATTACTCAGATCTTCCGTTGATAATTGTGGGCCATATAAGGTTTCTTGTAGTCATTTTAATATTTCAAACAGGTCGCTAAATAAAATAAAAATATAATTATGCTGTTCACATGGTACATGAAGAGCAAAACGGTTTTTTTTATCGGCTACCTTAGTAAACGTGTGCCATGCATTTATAATAGATGTTTTATAACCCATTATATGTAAGGACAGCAGATAAAATGTTCCAGTGTTAGTTAGTTATTACGTTGGATATGTTGGGGTATTTTCCCGTTTTCCGTCAGCGTGTGCGACCTGCTGTTTGTGTTTTTGGTCGCCTGCTTCGTCATGGCTTTGCGCTTTTCGGGGTAATGTGTGCGAGGAATCACTGAACCCGTTCTTATGCAAATAATCAAAGACATGAGAAAACACGGAGCCACGGAAATAAATCTGCATTATAAGTTTTTGAAGAAATTGGGTTGAGTAATTCTGATACCGTGGTCTTAATTATGCGTGGAGCAGATGGAGAGATCTAGCAGTATGGGCCATGCGCTCTCGCTCGCTCCCCCCCCCCCCCCCTGTCTCGCTCTCGCTCTCTCTCACGCGTGCGCGCGCGCTCTCGCACTGGCTACCCCCCATTCTTCCCAATGGCGTTAACTGCGCGCGTGGGATGGGGTGGACGGGGGATGACGTTATGTCTATTCCTGTTCCAGGCATCGCCTGTCCCCGTTTATCTATTGTTTTTGCTGAACAACCTGCCCGGAACCGGATTAGATTTTGGATAGTATGAAGCAGGGAGGGGATTTAGTGAGGTAGGAGCGGAGGTGTCCGAGAGATAACCAATGTCGGCGTCTTCTTTGCTGGTAGCTAAGCGTGATTTTCCTCTTATTGTTACGCATATCGGCGGTTATGTAGTTATAGCGTTGTTACATAAATACACGTTCCACAGTGGATTATTGCAGTGACGGTTGTTGCGGAAGACTGGCAATAAAGTAATGTTTTGTGTTGATTAGCCCCGGATGGAGAACCAACGCCTGTGTGTGTGAAGTAGCTGAACGCTGGTACAGTGTGTTTCACGGAGGGAGAAGTTACTGAGAGGATGCCAGCATAACACCAGGGCTGCCCGAGAGGGGAAGAAAATATTAATCAGTTAACCTGCACCAGGCTTGGCCAGTGTGCGACAACAGCACAATGACATATTACATTGTGACATAACCAGTGAGCACCCCCCCTCCCCAAATACACACACAGCACCCCCCTCCACACACACACACACACATACATGCACAGAAACACAGACACCCACACACACACAGCCTCCCCCCCCCCCACATACACAGCACCGCCCTCCACACACATGAACACAAACACACACAACCACACACACATACCCACCCATCCCCCGCCCCCCCACACGCACACAGCACCCCCTTCCACACACACATGCACGCAAACATACACGCCCACACACATCCCCCAACGCGTGGCCTCATGATAGAGTGAACCTTTCATGTTTGTATCCAATGTGTTTGGATGACCACACTTCAGTAGGGATGTCATTAGCAGTACCATGCCTCTACTTCTCAAGTGGATTTGCTGTTATGCTCATAAGGAACTTGACTTGAAATTTTAAAGGCTTTATATTTAATAATCGAAGTATCAGAAAGATACAATAGATTCTACTGATCCACCGGATGCTAACAAGATTTTCCAGGCCCATATTACAGTACAGAACGTACATTGACTTTTCTAGCTGATGCATCAACTGGAAATGTTTCAAATTCAAAGGGTAGGGAGACAGAATCTTCAGTGCTAAGAATAAAGACATGAGAATCTTGTTTCTCTACACAATCTTTGATGCTGCTTCAGTTCGGACCCCTCCCTGTTTCTGTAGCATTGCATGGAATTGCTACCTGGGGGTCAATAACAGACTCACAGTGCAGCGTGATATATAAGGGCTTGCAAGTATCGGCGCAATTAAAGCAGGATGTCGGAACGACCTGAAGGTAGCACGCAGTGAAATCGGTGTTAAATTCAACTCCGGTATGAGTGCATTCGATCCCTCTTGGGCGCACATAAACTGTAAGAGATTTGAATTAACACTTTTTCATTTTTTGTTTACTGAAAACGGGGTCTCTTGTGTAAAAACATGGGACTGGCCTGGTTTAGAGGTGGAGGGCTTGGGGAGTGGGGGCGAGAGTGGGGTGGGGTGGTAGGGGGGTGGACACCCTAAAGCACGGGTGTGGAGGGAGATCTGGGCAGAGCGAGCCTCCATCTTGTTTCCAGGCCCTCTTCTTCTTTTGTCGCTATTTTTGTAAGACCACCGGAAGAGCTCATTACGAGAGGGGAAAATGCCTGTTCGATATCATTAATCAGGCATCTCAGGGGACGGTCGTAGGGGTCCTTGGCTGAGAACGAGCTGTGCAGCATGTAGACAGAGAAACCAGATGATTCTGAGGTGAGTTTAGGGCAGGGGTGCACAACTCCGGTCCTGGAGGGCGGGTCCGTGTGCCGGTTTTTGTTCCAACCAGTCACCTCAGTTTTAGTTATCTGACAGCTCTGTAAACTCTGCTGGTTCACTCCTGTACTTGGGCACAGTAAAATCTTCAGGATACGCTTGCAGTCTGCGGCTGTAGCTGGTGCTCATACAAAACGTCAAAGTGTGATTGAGCTAATGAAATAATTAAAATCCTGAAAGGGACCCGCCCTTGTTGTGTCCCCCCTGGTGGGGCGCGTCTCCGGGGAGCCACGTGGGAGTAGAGCCCCTTTGTTCTGGTACCTTCCGGGGGTGGGTGTGTCTGCAAGGGGAGGCAGCAAGTTGGGCAGCATTTCAAACACCAATATTGAAAATATCCTTTTGCATGTAACAATAATAATAATAATAATAATAATAAATGTGTCTTCTCCCTTTTTTATGTTACATGGTTCATACCTTGTTGCCATTTTTTTGGGGTTGTTTCAGGGGTTTTTTTTTTTTTTAAACATGCATATTAGAGCAGTGTTTGCCCATCTTGGGCTGGGGCGGTAGACAGAGGGAGACAGGTCTGGTCAGGTGTGTGGGCTGTGGCTGGCTCAGGCTTCCCTGGTTCAGTCAGTGTTCTAGAACTCCATTGCTTTCAGTCAGAAGCAGTGATTGTGACATCAGCATTAGAATGTTCAGTTGAGACCATTCTAATGACATATTAGTGATCTCACAACTTAAATAGTTCTACACTTGTACTGGCTACTGCTAATGACGTCCTTTGTTTGTCGAAGTTTGATCACCCAAACAAGTGAAATACACACGTATGACTGAGTGACTATATATCTTTTTTTTTGCACCCTGTCACTTCACCTCTTTAATCTAGTAGTTTAGTTATGAATTAATGAATGAATGACTGAAAGAGCATGAATGAGCATTTTATAAAGTTAGAATGTAAAGAATGTAAACTATTAATGACTTCTCCACACATGACATGTCAGTCTGAACCTTATGCCAAATGATTTTTTTTTTTTGAAGAGAGAATGTTTGTTTTCTGTATCCTTAAAGCTTTGTTCTCATATTTTGAAGTGCTATGTTTATGACTGTTTGAGCGTTTCTTGGTCCCACTGAGGTGCTGCACTAGGGGGGTGGGGTGGGGTGGGGGGGGGGGGGGGAGGTGGGGGCTGCAGGTCTGCAGGACGGATGCGAGGGGGCGGGGGGGAGTTTGGTGGGGCTCAGCCGCTACAGCGAGAGGCCGGCTGCAACGCCGCACCCCTCCATGCGCAGGGCTGGAGGATGGGCGTGGTTTATGCCGTCACTACCGCTGGCGAGGGTGATGAGGCTCGCCCCCACGCTGTGAGACGCAGCCGGGTACAGCCGCTTCTCCACAAACAGCTAACACCTACCCACTGACCCTGCCCACTGACCCCACCCACTGACCCTGCCCACTGAGCCTGCCCAATGACCCTGCCCACTGACCCCACCCACTGACCCTGCCCACTGAGCCTGCCCACTGACCCTACCCACTGACCCTGCCCACTGAGTCTACCCACTGACCCCACCCACTGACCCTGCCCACTGAGCCTGCCTACTGACCCTGCCCACTGAGTCTACCTACTGACCCTACCCACTGACCCTGCCCACTGAGCCTGCCTACTGACCCTGCCCACTGAGTCTACCTACTGACCCTACCCACTGACCCTGCCCACTGACCCTACCCACTGATCCTGCTCACTGAGCCTGCCCACTGAGTCTGCCCACTGACCCTACCCACTGACCCTGCCCACTGACCCTACCCACTGATCCTGCTCACTGAGCCTGCCCCTCCTGCAGCAGCTTCCCTGTGAAAGCATGTGTTTCAGCAAAAAAACAAAAACAAAACGGTGTCGTGGTTTTTGGGTTGAAATCAGAGACCTTTCTCTTCTGTGGGTCACATGAGCAGGTTTTTTGGGCGTTTTTTTTTTTTGTGAGAGCATGGGGTTCAAGTGCTCTGGATGTGCCCGGCGGTGGGATGGTTTGCGATTGGGCATAAGGGGTGCCCAGGCAGGCCCGGCCCCCCTTCCTCTTCCTCCTCTCCCCCATCCCTCGCAGTCCGGCTCTGTCCAGCTGCATGTCTGCTGCAGGTGCCGTTAAAGCTGTGTCACTGTCAGGGCTGCTGAGCTGCACCAGACACCAGAGCCGGGGCACTCTCACCCTGTCGCCATGGAAACGGAATCAGAGCACTGTCGTACGGGCACAGAAACTGAATCAGAACACTGTCGCCATGGAGACCGAATCAGAGCACTGTCACACAGGCACAGAAACTGAATCAGAACACTGTCACCCCGTTGCCATGGAGACCGAATCAGAGCACTGTCATACAGGCAGAGAAGAACAACCGAATCGGAAGGCTGTCACCCTGTCGCTGTGGAGACCGAATCAGAGCACTGTGATCGAGCCTCGCCAGAGAGGCTGAATCCTCAGTCACTCTTTTGCCCTAGAGAACGTGTTAGGGCCCTGTCACTCACCTGCCCCAAAATATTAGAGCCAGAGGCTCTGACCTGTCTCCAAAATGTTCCAGAAAATACTACCCCTATCCCATGCATTTGGAGCTGTTTGCACTCCACCCCATTCACTTAACCTGATTGGCTGAGAGATGTAACTACTTTGGACCAAGCGAGTTGTTTGGTCTAAAGTTCAGGTGGGCCTACCAAAATTGCAAGACTGCACAAACCAAATTTAGCTGCCTGCATAGTCCACATTACCGCACTTATTAAGCTCAGAATTAATACCCTTGAAGCATTGCTCTTGCTGTCGTCCCTCCTCTGAATTCCTTCAGGTGTTGCTATGTGGGTCATGTAGTTTTTTCAGTTGCACTCAGCTGTAGTTCAAATAAAAATGTCAACAACAAAAAAAAAGTTCTGCCTTTGTGAACATTGCTCGGACGAGTGACTTGATAACGCAGTTTTCACTTCGTAACCACACCAGAGTTGTTGGCCCAACGACCGCTGATGGTGCCGCTGACGGGGGCCGTGGGTTTTGGGGGGAGACGGGGAGACGTGCCTCCTCGCCTCCCCCAGTATTTTCATTAGAATTCACTGCTAGGCTAGCTAGCATGCTCGTGAGTGAACTTGACGTTTGTGGAAATGAAAACTTCGCCTAAGAACCAGGAAAGCGACGCTCTTCCCGCAAAAGGGTGCGAAAGCAGCCCGCCAACCCGCCAACCCGCCAACCCGCCCCTCACCTGTATACCACCTTGTAGCATTTCTGCCACATTCCATTCTACTGCTACTTTACACCAGGCTGGCCAGTGGAGGATGGGCTCCCCCTCCATAGCCGGGTTCCTCTTGAGATTTCTTCCCGTCGGGGAGTTTTTTTCTCACCACCGTTTGAGGGTTTAGTCCGCACTGGGAGTTTTTACCTCACGTATCTGCTATTTGAGGGTTCAGGCCTGGTGTTTTGCTCTGTCTCTTGCCTTGCTGCTCTGTAAAGCGTCTGTGTGACAGTCCTCTGCAAAAAAGCGCTTGACAAATGAAATTGAGGTGAGCTGAATGCTTGCCTGGGCAAGAGAGCCGGAAAAGCAGTGAATGATCAGCGGAATGATCAGCGCTTCCCTTCAGATCCAGCAGATCAGCCGCTTCACCGTCACGATGGCTCGGTTACGTCCTCTGTCTCGCTTAGTGCGGGGAAAGACTTTCATTTAAAAGGAGATTTATTACAATTTCAGGCACTCCACCCCCTCCCCCCCCGAATTGCAGCATTTAGCTATGAAAGACCGCTGCGTTTTCCTTTCGACCGCTGGCCTTCTGCTCTTCTGAAACTCTGAGACAGCCTCCCGAGATTCAGCGTCGCCGGGGACGACGGTCTTGGCCGACGAGTCTTTTCACGTCAGAAGTTTGCGTTGCTCAAGCTGAGCCCGATCTTCGTCACCGAGTTGTGGATCGCTTACCTTCATCCATCCATCCATCCGTCCATTGTCTATACCCACTTATCCTGGTCAGGGTGGTGGAGCCAATCCCAGCATACACTGGGCGAGAGGCAGGAATACACCCTGGACAGTCCACCAACCTATCACTGATTGGAGAGCTGTAGGATTTGATTGTAGGATTCGCCAGGCTTTAATTGTTCTGGATCACTGATTGGAGAGCTGTAGGATTCGATTGTAGGATTCGTCAGGCTTCAGTTGGTCTGGATCACTGATTGGAGAGCTGTAGGATTCGATTGTAGGATTCGCCAGGCTTTAATTGGTCCGGATCACTGATTGGAGAGCTGTAGGATTCGATTGTAGGATTCGTCAGGCTTCAGTTGGTCCGGATCACTGATTGGAGAGCTGTAGGATTCGATTGTAGGATTCGCCAGGCTTCAGTTGGCCTGGATGACTGATAAGCCCCACGCTGTGTGTTTACACTGGTGCGTTTATCTCACCGCGGCGCGCTAGTCAGCTTTCAGTCGTCACTCATTCCACTGCAGCCGTCAGCCGTGATTCATCATTACAAATTTAGCGTGCGATTGGGCTAATTGAGAGGTTAAGGACGCAATGTTGAGCATGTGTATAATTGCCCTGTTTAATTGCTAAAGAGCGAAGGTGAAGAGAAAACATTAACGGAAATGAATTGAGTCTTCCTGGAGTCAAAGATTCAATTTGACCACATATTCTATTTGCTGACTAGATATTCTGCTCTCTGTGCTGTCCATCTTCTGTAGTCCTCTGTCTGCAGCGGTCAACAGGAGGCACCGGATCTGACCGTGTCATTTTTGCTAGCTGTGTAGCCTTTGACCACATGATTAATATTCAGAATGAGGCAGCAAACCAGTTTTTTGCTTTAAAGATGCTGCTTAGCGGCAAGCATATCTGGTTCATTTTTAGCAAATCAAAAAATTAAAAAGAGCATGATTCCTCAAGCTGTATAACTGTACGTCCCTTGTCTTCCTTTGGTTCTGTGCATGGTTTATGCACATTTAAACTGTATGTGTACAAGCAAATTCTGCATTCTGACCTTAAAGTGTTCTCCAACGTTTACTCAGCTAGGCAGAAACCTGGTCAGGCTGGTTCACACAGGTGAGAGCGAAGTGCGTGTGGCCGGTTTGCCTGCGGCAGTAATCGCTCTGCTGAAGCCACGGGCTTCTCTGCGAAGCACGGACGTATTCAAACAGGGCTCGCGTTCTTGGCAGGCCGTAGAGCGTGGAAGTGACACGGTGCATTGTACCTGAGAGGTGGGTCATCTCTGGGGAGGCTGGCTGCTACTCGTGTAGTCTCCTCAGGTGACTTGAAGCGCAGACCAGGAAGACAGATTTCTCGGAGCGCGCACCGCTCCATTTCTCATGTGGGAACCGCAAATCCCATGATGCCCCACGAAGGCAGATTTGTGGAGAAGCTGTATGCCTTATGGGATTTGTAGGCTTTTCAGTGGGAAGGTGGCTGGGATTGCCAGATACATAACATGCTCCTCACCCCCCTCCATCTCCTTCTCTCCGCATCACGACTTTGAATCTGGAGACATTTGGCGGCGAGGGGGGTCCTTATCCGTCCCGCTAAATTTGGGTCGGCTTGCGTGCCCGTCTGTGCGAAGGCATGCCAGGCTGTGCCAGGCTGCTCGCCAAGCCTGTCTGCGCCCACCGTCTTCAGCAGACAGAAATGCCAAATTCTGTTCTTGCCCATAGTGTGCAAATGGTGGGCACAGGATATAAATTTCGAAGATTATTCATATTCACTTAATGTTACTGTTGAAGGACAGTCCACACCGGAAGTTCTGGGGAGGGAGGTGTGTGCGGCCATTTTGTCATGTACTGGGTTCTTGTGCTGCGTTGTATAATATCATTTCCGTGGTGATTTATCATGTTTGTTCATTACTTCTTATTATGGGCATGCTTTGGAGACGTAAATGTTTGTTTCCCGTGCTGATAAACCTTAAGGGAAATGGAGTGAATTTGATTAAGACGGTAGGTAAAGAGAGAGGCATAAGAGAAAGAAAAAGGAAAAAGAGAATGAATGAAAAGGACAGAAAAGAAAAGAGTGAAAATGGCCCCATCCCTCACAGTTATTCTGGTGAAATGTATGAAGCAGTTGAACGGTTATATAACCCGAAATAAGCACAATAATAAAGGTCTATATTGACTGACATGCAGGGGGGGAAAGGCACATTTGGTGCAAACCAGTGATTTGAAGAATTAGATTCATTCGAACTATGTCATGCTGTAAGGAATTGACCGGTCACTCTGATTTCCAGATATCCAGCCGTTTTTCTCACGCAGCCGCTTATTTGTAAAGGTGAAGTCCATTACGATGTCCGTTATTTAGCATTTAAGTTACATATCTAACTTGTGTGTGTGTGTGTGTGTGTGTGTGTGTGTGTGTGGGTGTGTGCGTGTGTGTGTGGGTGTTTGTGTGTGTGTGCACATGTGTGTGTATGTGTGGGTGTATGTGTGCGTGCGTGCGCATGTGTGTATGTGTGTGTGTGAGTGTGTGTGAGTGTGTGTGTGTGTGTGTGTGTGTGTGTGCGTGTGTGTGGGTGTGTGTGTGTGTGTGTGTGTGTGTGTGTGTGTGTGCGTGTGTGTGGGTGTGTGTGGGTGTTTATGTGTGTGTGCCCGTGTGGTTGTATGTGTGGGTGTATGTGTGCGTGCGTGCGCATGTGTGGGTGTGTGTGTGTGTGTGTGTGTGTGTGTGTGCGCGTGTGTGTGGGTGTGTGTGTGTGTGTGTGTGGGTGTGTGTGGGTGTTTATGTGTGTGTGCCTGTGTGGGTGTATGTGTGGGTGTATGTGTGCGTGCGTGCGCATGTGTGTATGTGTGTGTGTGAGTGTGTGTGAGTGTGTGTGTGTGTGTGTGTGTGTGTGTGTGTGTGTGTGTGTGGTGTGCGTGTGTGTGGGTGTGTGTGTGTGTGTGTGTGTGTGCGTGTGTGTGGGTGTGTGTGTGTGTGTGCGTGTGGGTGTATGTGTGCGTGTGCGTGCGCGTGTGTGTGTTTTTATACAGCTGTAGCACAGTGTGTCCCTTATCGTGACATCCCCTTTCTGCAGTGTAATTAATTATGCATCAGATCATTATCTCCTGTGTCAGAATCACAATATCAAGTAGCCCCGGGGAATTGCAGCGACCATCAATTATTTATCAAGCAGTTTTGCCACGGTTTGAAATTGGGCGGTGTCATTGGTGGGGTGGGGAGGGGGGACTGGATCAGTGAGCCAGGCGAGGAGACTGGTGCAGTGGCTGCATGGGTGGTGTGGCGTGGGGGGGGTGGCAGAGCACACACTCACAGGGGCACTTTGAGAGAGCTCCTCTCCTGGGACTGGGACTGGGGCTGGGGTGGAGGGAACGGGGGCTGAGGAGGAGGGGGGAGGGAAGGGGGGCTGAGGAGGAGGGGTCTCTGTCTCCTCTAGGGGCTCCTGATCCCGGAAGACTGTCTCCAGGCAACCGGGAGCAGCTGGCTCTGAGCACCCTCTGGAAAAATAAATAAATAAATAAAAATGACATCAGCCGGTTTGGAATTCCCACCGGGGGCGCAGGAGTGACCAGAGAGGGAGAGAGAGAGAGATAGAGAGAGAGAGGGAGGGAGGGGGAGAGAGAGAGAGAGAGAGAGGGAGGGAGGGGGAGAGGGAGAGAGAGAAAGAGAGACAGAGAGAGAGAATAAAGGCGGGGTCGAGCCTTTGTTCAGAGGCAGAGACTGGTGATTGGAGATGGAGGGGGTTTGAAGGAGGAGGAGGGGGGGGTTTGGGGTGAGGCTGGGTGGGAGGGAAGAAAAACAATGGTAAGGAAGAAGAAAGAAAGAAAGAAAAAAAATTGGGCAAAGATGATGAGTGTGAGGGTGTCTTCTGAGAGTGCTGTGGATTTTTGGATGCGAGATGTGCTGGAGGGGGGGGGGGGGGGATGAGGGGGGATGACTGGCTCTGGTGTGGAGACTCCAGACTGCCCGTCCGGGAGTAGAAGGTACCGGAAGGGTCTGCCGTTTTAAAAGACCGGCTCAAACCTGGGTGCGGTGTTTGGCTGGTTAGAGCTGCCTGCTGCATGATAGAAGGTGGTTTAACCCAAATTTAACCTAAATGAGGATGGTGTTTGTTATGAAGTATCTGCGTACTCCAGAAGTGCGGTTAATGTATACTATGAGTTACTGTTTTAACTATTTTCAGTTCAGGGATTAAATTCAGATTTGGTGTGCCATTGTAATATTTATATTTAAATACTTATGAAGCTGTTATACAACGCTTATGAAGTTGTAACACAGTGCTTATGATGACTTAATGTGATAGAAAGTTTTTTTTTTTTAACACACATACGCATAAAAAGAAAAGATAAAACGACTTGATAAACGATGTGAAAATTGTTATGACAGAAAAGCCTCCTTCAAAACTGATAATCATCCCTGACAACCTACCTGCTTTAGACCGTTCTACGCGATTCACAGACACATGCGGCAGTTTTAACAGTCACAAATGAATGATGATTCATTTTTCGCTTGATCGCATCTGACGTTGCCAGCGTTACCTTATGAAACTTGGCGTGTGTTTTCAACGAGGGAAAAAAAATTCATTGCGACAAAGAGATTTGTCCCCCAGGCTCTTCTGTGTAATCAGAATCATTTTAATTTAACCCAGTCTCTTATTCATAATTAAGATCATTGAATGAGAAATTCACAGAGGCATTCCCACCACATTAGATTATAATCAGTAAAAAGAATCAGCTGCATCAGGGAGACTTGTGTAAAGTGGCTTGCTTGTTAATCAGGCAGAACAATTAAAATCAGGCTCAAGGATAGTAGTGGCAAGGATGGAGAGTGAAGCTTTTTACAACGCTTTCCGTGGGAGATCAAAGTCTTCTCATTGGCTCGTTTGACTCAACAGTCGACAGTGATTTGGTCAATTTGAGTGATTGATAGCTATTGGTTTATCCAAGTCAGCAATCGACAGCCATTGGTTAATTTCAGTCAGGAATTGAGAGCTGTTGGTTCATTTGTGACAGCGGTCGACAGTGATTGGTCAATTTGAGTCAGCAATCAATAAGCATTGGTTCATTTGAGTCGGTGATCGACAGCCATTGGTTAATTTGAGTCAGCGGTCAACAGTGATTGGTGATTTGAGTTGGCGATCGACAGCTATTGGTTAGTTTGAATCAGTGGTCGACAGTGATTGGTAAATTTGAGTCAACGACAGACAGCGATTGGTTAATTTGAGTCAGCGATCGACAGCGATTGGTTAATTTTCGTCAGCGATCAACAGTGATTGGTGATTTGAGTCGGTGATCGATAGCTATTGGTTAATTTGAGTCAGCGGTCGACAGAGATTGGCAGTACCAGTCCATTGGTAGTACCAGTCCGAGGGGACCTGTGAAGCTGGACCTCCATGTCCTCCATGCTCTCAGGAGCTCTGGAGACTGGCATAACAAGCAGGTAACTCCTGGTCTTAGAGGACGTTCCTGCTTCCTGTGGGCCAGACTCTTTTCAATAGCGCTTTGCAGGCCAAACATTCTCCGCTAGCTGTTTATGAAACAAAGCATGAATACCATAATAGGTCTGCAGATGTGCGCAGATATCTGTGCATGAGAAGCTCGGAGGCGTCCTTCACAGACATTTCCACAGTTATTATCTGCTCTTCTGTCACTGCTGGGAGGCTTTCGCATATGATGCAGATGCAGGCTTACACGTCGTCATGGTTATTGATGAATATGGATAATGTGTTTTGTTTTGTAATAAATATGTTTTTTAATGGTTATTGCAGGCTGGCAGTTGAATAGCCCTGATGCACAACATCATTTATCACAGCCCCCCCCCCCCCCCCACACACACACTTGGGGCATGGCTGCTCTGCTTCATCGGACATCCATCAAACTTGTCACCATGACAACAACAAAGCATGCCTCTTCCTCCATCTCTCTCTCTCTATCTCTCTCTCTAAAATTCAAATTCAAATTGCTTTATTGGCAGGAAATACTGTACATATGTAAATATTGCCAAAGCATCAGAAATCAATGGAAATACATATGTTCAGTGAAATACTAATAATAGTGAACATTCTGTAAAGAAAAACAACACAGTAACAATATTAATGTTAAATTAACACAGACATTTAAAGAAAAATCCATTTATTTATTTATTAATTTATTACTAATAATAATAATAATAATAATAATAATAATAATAATAATAATATTGAGCCGCAGTTGGGGCCATTGGTGCTCTCTTTCTCTCATTCTCTCATTTGTTTAGTTCCCTCTACCCAGTAAAACTTGTAATATCATCTGTAAATAAACCGTTTGTATCCACGGTTACCGCTAGGTGCACACCAGCTTGATACAGTGAGGTAGCGCCTTCCCCTTGTTCCTTGGAGCTTGGCACCCCTCTTAAATTTTTTTTTTGGGATGAATTTTAATGAATAAGGATTTCAAAGTTAAAAGTAGCTCTCTTTTCTCTCCATTTATTTCTTTCCAATCTTATAATCCTTTCATTTATTTTTTTCTTGTTCTATCGCTCGTAGTCTCCAATGCCCTGTTCCATTATTTCACTCTCTCTCTCTCTCTCTCTCTCTCTCTCTGTATTATTGTAGCTTTGTGTAGGTTATTTATCTTTCCTTGCGGTGTCATTCTGCCTCCACTCACCTATCACCACTGCAACGTGAGGGCCAATTCATACGCTGCAGTACGTGTGTGTGTGTGTGTGTGTGTGTGCATGTGTGTGTGTATCTCTCTGTACTAACCTCAGTGTGTGTGTGTGTGTGTGTGTATGTGGGTGTGTCTGTGTGTGTGTGCATGTGTGTGTGTGTGTGTGTGTCTCTCTGTACTAACCTCAGTGTGTGTGTGTGTGTATATGTGGGTGTGTCTCTGTGTGTGTGTGCATGTGTGTGTGTGTGTGGGTGTGTCTGTGTGTGTGTGCATGTGTGTGTGTGTGTTTCTCTGTACTAACCTCAGAGTGTGTGTGTGTGTGTGTCTCTCTCTCTGTACTAACCTCAGTGTGTGTGTGTGTGCGTGTGTGTGTGTGCCTCTCTGTACTAACCTCAGTGTGTGTGTGTGTATATGTGGGTGTGTCTCGGTGTGTGTGTGCATGTGTGTGTGTGTGTTTCTCTGTACTAACCTCAGAGTGTGTGCATGTATGTGGGTATGTGTGTGTGTGTGTGTGTGTGTGTGTGTGTGTCTGCTTCGACAGCCCCCTGGGTGAGACAGACTGTGTGTGCCCCCCCCAATGCCCTCTCTCTGTTATACACCAAAACACATCTGACATCCCATCTCAGTCTGCAGCGGTTGGTGATTGCCCTACTGTCCATCAATCACCCAGGCAGACCCCCTATTCATTAAAGGTGCCTTTAGACTGGGTGGTCGAGGCTCCAGGTTCTCTTTCTCTCTCTCTCTCTCTCTCTCTCTCTCCCTCTCTCTGTCCCTCCCTCTCTCTCTCTCTCTCTCTCCCCCTCTCTCTCTCAGGGTGCCTGTGTCACGTACAGTAATTCATGGGAGTGGCTGAGCTGTGGGATTACTCCTCCTTAGATGGGTTAACCGCACCGATGCAGCATGTGCTTTTTAAGCTCAAACTCACCGCTGCGTTTATTACAATCGAGACGGTGAAAAATATTCCGGTTTTTTATTTTTTATTTTTTTTTCCAGAAGTGGCTCAGACTTTGCGGTACTGAAGCGCACAAATCCTGCAACTTCTCCATTTAGTTTTTCCGTGAAATTTTGGCGATATTCTTTTTTTTGTTGTAAGGGGGGATTTTGACGAGTAGGTTTTTTTGGAATCCTATGTCGGTGTTCTAGAACGTCACCGTTTTCAGTTGCCGGTAGCGATTATTACATCAGCACCAGAATGTTCAGTTAAGAACATTCTAATCACGCACTTGTCATCTTACAGCTTAAATGGTTAATTGTGAAGGGTTAATTGAGTATGATCAAGCACGTTTCATCACTGGAGTTATTCTCTGGACTGCACAATGGAAGCGCAGGAAAAACAGAGCAATACCACCATGAGAGAGAGGGAGAGAGAGAGCCTAGGGAGAACTGAATTCTGGGAATTCAAGCCCTCTGTCAACAAGTGAACACTATATTCTATCACTATCACTATGTTCTATCACTAACACTCTGTTCACACTATCACTATGCCTACAAACGCGAATGTCTGTGAATGAGTGAGTGACTGAGTGAGTGATGAAGTTGCACCATTGGTCGGCTGGATCACGTGTGTTAGGCCCAGCTGTATACTAGGTTTTGACCTGGTCTTGTTATTTAAATTCACCCACTGGAACAAGGGAGCGCCACTCCACAGCTCAAGGCTGATCCAGGGTCAGTCTCTCCCATTAGCTCATAATGGGAGTGGTCAGGGTGTGGCCCGAGGCCACCTGCTCTGAGGTTCCTCCACCACAGCCGCGCGTGTGAAGGAGACGTCAGGGCTCGGCGAATGGCATTACAGCTGCAGGCGGACATTTTGTTTGTGTGCGGGCTTCTGCCCATGTTACCGAGCAGGCGCTCACAGAACTCGCTGGAACCTTGGAAGCTTGACACAAGGGCGCATTGAAATGCTCAGTGTAAAATCAACACTTATGGTGCATATTGTACTCCGATAGGGCTCCTATCAGCATGTGCAGACTCATATAAACTCTGATAGAGAGGGGTTAACAGTGCAGGTGCTGCCATGTGGCGTACGGTAGTTAGAGACAGAGAACCACCCTGCTTTTCACACACGCACACACACACACGTGTACACATACACACACACACACGCATGCACACATACACACACACACGCACACACATGCGCGCACACACACACACATGCGCACACACAAACACACACACACGCACACATACACACACATACGCACACACACGTGCGCACACACACCCACATGCGCACACACACACACACACGCATACACATACACATACACACACGCACGCTCACACACACTCCTGTCAGCACGTCCGTGTGAGACCACCCCGAGCTCCGCGGAGACGGCGATGGGTCTCTCTCTCTCTCTCTCTCTCTCTGGTTCTGCTCTCCTGCACTCATCCCCCTCTCCTCGACTGCAGGCGTCCAGGCCTTTCAGCACTCCGCGACCTCGTTTCACGCTCTTCTGTTTCTGCCGTCTGCCTCAGTGCACCCCCTCTCCCTCCCCCCCTCCCTCCCTCCTGTCATCCCTCCATCTCTCCGTGTCCCTGTGCACCCCCTCTCCCCCCCCCCCCCTCCTGTCATCCCTCCATCTCTCTGTGTCCCTGTGCACCCCCTCTCCCTCCCCCCCCCCACCCTCCCTCCTGTCATCCCTCCATCTCTCCGCGTCCCCGTGTGACAGCGGCGATGCTGGCGGTCTGTCACGTTGAGGCCCCCAGCGGATTACGGGGTCCCTGATTCACGCGTTGACGCCTCACGTCTGCGTGTGACTCCCCCCACCCCCACCCCCACCTCACCACACCCCACCCCGCCACACCTCACCACACCACACCACACCCCGCCACAGGCAATGCATCAAAACAGAGCAAAATCAGATCATCTAAGATGAGGTCACACCACACTTTTCAGACGTAACATTATTTAGATGCTTTTTTTTTTTTCTTTTTTTTTGCTTTCTTTCAGTTTCGTCACAAAAATAAATAAACCGTAAAAAAAGAAAAAATGTTTTAAAAAGCCTAGTTATGAATATGGGGCCTGCTGGGTTGGTGCACAGTGTTTGAGGAGGGGGCGGGACAGATAGGTGAATTTAAATATGCAGCCCGTAAGGTGCCCTTGACATCAGCGCTCTGCGGATCATTGTACAGTTACTTCTGCAGTGCTGGCCCTTTTCGGCAGATTTCACACTTTGACAAGGTCATGTGACGACCACGCGCCTGCAGTGGATGCTGGGTAAAAGGGCATTAAAAGAACAGATGGCAGGCGTTTGAGATATTCCCCTCTGTGGCGATGCTCTGGGCCCTGTGAGTTATATAACTCGGATTATGTCAAAAGCGGTTCGCTATTATTTAAATAGGCCTTTATTTAAATGCATTAATATTTATGTGACGTGAATGCGAAGAAATTTCCCCTTTTTAAAATTCTGACAGCGTTTCATTGGGTGAAATGTACAGTCTGGTATTTTTGACAGCGTTTCATTGGGTGAAATGTACAGCCAGGTCTTTTGACAGTGTTTCATTGGGTGAAATATACAGTCAGGTCCTTTTGACAATGTTTCATTGGGTGAAATGTACAGCCAGGTCTTTTGACAACGTTTCGTTGGGTGAAATGTACAGCCAGATCTTTTTTACAACGTTTCATTGGGTGAAATGTACAGTCAGGTTTTTTGACAGTTTTTCATTGGGTGAAATGTACAGTCAGGTTTTTTTGACAGTTTTTCATTGGGTGAAATGTACAGTCAGGTTTTTTGACAGTTTTTCATTGGGTGAAATGTACAGTCAGGTTTTTTGACAGTTTTTCATTGGGTGAAATGTACAGTCAGGTTTTTTGACAGTGTTTCATTGGGTGAAATGTACAGTCAGGTGTTTTGACAGTTTTTCATTGGGTGAAATGTACAGTCAGGTCTTTTGACAGTTTTTCATTGGGTGAAATGTACAGTCAGGTATTTTTGACAGCGTTTCATTGGGTGAAATGTACAGCCAGGTCTTTTTGACAGCGTTTCATTGGGTGAAACGTACAGCCAGGTCTTTTGACAGCATTTCATTGGGTGAAATGTACAGTCTGGTCTTTTTGTCAGCGTTTCATTGGGTGAAAAGTACAGTCAGGTCTTTTGACAGCGTTTCATTGGGTGAAATGTACAGTCAGGTTTTTTAACGGGGTTTCATTGGGTGAAATATACAGTCAGGTCCTTTTGACAGCGTTTCATTGGGTGAAATGTACAGTCAGGTCTTTTGACAGTTTTTCATTGGGTGAAACGTACAGCCAGGTCTTTTGACAGAGTTTCATTGGGTGAAACGTACAGCCAGGTCTTTTGACAGCGTTTCATTGGGTGAAATGTACAGCCAGGTCTTTTTGACAGCGTTTCATTGGGTGAAAAGTACAGTCTGGTCTTTTTGTCAGTGTTTCATTGGGTGAAACGTACAGTCAGGTCTTTTTGTCAGTGTTTCATTGGGTGAAACGTACAGTCAGGTGCCTCGCGTGTCGTTTCCTTAACAAAAACCGCTGACGCGCTGAGATGGCTGTGTTTGATCCGTTCGGTCTCTGCGGTTTGAAGCGAACGGGATTTCCCAGTGAGTTAGCCTATATTTCTAATTGGACACGCTGTGTCCTCCTGTCTTTTTAATCGATCCCAGCGATTTTGCACACACGCGTAGACATGCACTCTTTGTGCGCCTGGGAATAATCAGGTGGGATTTCTAAATGAATTAGCCCGTGAGCAGTTATAATAGGCCATGATACGCTCCGTTGTATTTTATTGATGCTAAAAATTCTTCATACATGCTCTCGTGCTCCAAATGTGTTCTGATCTATTGCCTTTCTAATTGATCATAATCAATCCTCGCATAATAAATTAGCAATTTTAAATGCCCCACTTTCTTCCTCTCTCTCTTTCATTCATGTTTTCCTTCCCTCCCTCTCTCTCCCCTCTCCCTCCCTCCTTCCCCCACTTTCTCCCCTCTCAAATTCAAATTTTTTCAAATGCAAATGCTTTATTGGCATGACATGTTTGAAAATTCATATTGCCAAAGCGTAGTGATAACAAGAATCAACCATACTAAGAATATATATATATTAAAAAAGCAGCAACAACAATAACAGCATAAATGACAGTAACATAACATTTATTATCTATTAAATTAACTACTATATACTATTACTCTACTATACTATAATATTTCTCTATTATACTATGCTCTATTAATGAAAAAAGTATGTTCTCAATTAAATGATTATTATTATTATACATATATTTTTTATGATTATTAGATGTTTACCCACTGTGCCTCAGGCTGTGACAGGCAAAAACATATTTAGTTGTGAGTGAGGCTGTCGGTCTTTCTCCTAATAGAACTCGCAGCTTTTGTTTCATTTGTGAGGGAGGGAAATTTGTTGTGGAATTTTAAATTTTGAATCTTATTAAAAATGTGTTTTTCTTTTTTGTGAATGTATTTCACAATATAGCAGGAAGTGCATCTCTGTCTCTACCTCTCCTGTCTTGCAGTGACCACATATACGTTCTTCTTTGGGTAGCCATGTTTTTTTGTGCCTTCCTTTTTCAATTGCTAAGGTGTGGTCATTGAGCCTGTACTTGGTCAGGATTTGTCTCTGCTTTGTATCTCTAACGAAGAAGAGATACTCTGCTGGAGTATAGTCTTTTTTTATGGTTCGATAGCAATTTAATGGACTTTGTGTTTTGGTTCCTTTATCCCAATTTTCCAAATACAAATTTTGAAAGCGACAGGGACAGAGTTTACCCAGCAGCCCGTGCGTTAACCGCCCCTCTGTGCTTTTCTTCCCCTGCTGCATCACCCTAAAATGTCAACCTGAATGACTGCTCATATATTGTTCCTGAATGAGACTGGTTCCTGTTTGACTGCTCATATATTGTTCCTAAATGAGACTGGTTCCTGTTTGACTGCTCATATATTGTTCCTGAATGAGACTGGTTCCTGTTTGACTGCTCATATATTGTTCCTAAATGAGACTGGTTTCCGTATGACTGCTCATGGGTTATACTGATTTGCGGCTGGTAAGCAGTGCTGGTCTGAGCGTGGTGAAGGTTAGTTTGGGTTACAGAATTAGTGAGCTTCTCCCCTCTCTCTCTCTCTCTCTCCCCCTTTTTCTTTCTCTCTCTCCAGAGGTGTCCCCAGTGCTGGCGGGGTTCCTGGGCGCGGGGGTGCTGGTGGTGTCGGTGACGGTCGCCGTGTTCCTCTGGACCTGTTGCCAGCGGCGATACCGGCAGCTGACGGGCAGCTACAAGCTCCGCGGCGACCGGGTGGACCCGGCGACGGACCCGCCCTACAAGTTCATCCACATGCTGAAGGGCATCAGCATCTACCCGGAGACGCTCAGCAACACCAAGAAGATCGTGCGCGTGGGGCGGCGCGGGCGCGGGGGGCGGGGCGAGCGGGACCGCGAGTGGGGGCGGGGCGTGGGCGGGGCCGGGGGCGGCGGCGGCGCGGTGCTGCTGGTGGACGCGTCCGGGAGCGCCCCGCCGGACGCCCACGCCCACGCCCCGCCCGCGCCCCGCCCCGCGCAGGCGAACCGGCTGGAGAGGGAGCTGCCCATCAGGTCCGACTACTGCTGCCTGGACAGCAGCTCGGCCAGCAGCAGCGAGGCCAACAGCAAGACCGCCTCCCCCTTCACCCCCGGCGACGAGCCCGGGCTGGGCGCCCTCAGCCTGGCCGTGGACTACAACTTCCCCAAGAAGGCGCTGGTGGTGACCATCCTGGAGGCGCGGGGCCTGCCGGCGGTGGACGAGGAGTCGGGCAGCTCCGACCCCTACGTGAAGATGACCATCCTGCCCGAGAAGAAGCACCGCGTGAAGACCCGCGTGCTGCGCAAGACGCTGGAGCCCGTCTTCGACGAGACCTTCACCTTCTACGGCGTGCCCTACAGCGCCCTGCCCGAGCTGGTGCTGCACTTCCTGGTGCTCAGCTTCGACCGCTTCTCCCGCGACGACGTCATCGGCGAGGCCGTGGTGCCGCTGGCCGGCGTGGACCCCAGCACCGGGAGGGTGCAGCTCACCCAGCGCATCTGCAAGAGGAGCATACAGGTGAGAGAGAGAGAGAGAGAGAGAGAGAGAGAGAGAGAGAGAGAGAGAGAGAGAGAGACCCAGCACCGGGAGGGTGCAGCTCACCCAGCCGATCTGCAAGAGGAGCATACAGGTGAGAGAGAGAGAGAGAGAGAGAGAGAGAGAGAGAGAGAGACCCAGCACCGGGAGGGTCCAGCTCACCCAGCGCATCTGCAAGAGGAGCATACAGGTGAGAGAGCGAGAGGGGGGGAGAGAGAGAGGGAGAGAGGGGGGAAGAGAAGGGGAGGAAGAGCGAAAGGGGAATGGAAAGAAAGAGTGAATGACCAGAGAGGAGGAAAAGGTAGGAAGGAGGCAAAGGAGGGAGGGAAAAAGAGAAGCAGTAAATATAGGAGGAGTGAGGCGACAAATGGATCCAAAGGGGGACTCAGAGAGAGAGAGAGAGGGAAAGAAAGGAAAGAAGAACAAAAGGAACCATAGCAAAAACAAACACGCGCAGACCACTACGGATCCACGTGTGGGCTGGTCCAGGCTGGAGCCGTCCACGGGACCTGCTTCTCTCCCGTCCCTGAGAGGATCTCCACGGCAACGCCTGACCCTGACCGCCGATTGCAGCCGCCGTGTCCGCCGAGCGACCCCATTCTGGGGGTGGGGGGGCTTTACGGCCTCGTTCCGCTCGGACCGAATCAGGAGGCCTTCCCCGTGCCTGTTTGCGTCCCGCGGTAGAACGGAGAAACCGCGGGAGTCACGGCGCTCGGCACGCTCGTGCGTAATTCACGTGAGCGACCGCCTAGCCGAACCCAGAAACGTTCGCTTTCCTGAAAAACGGGACCGCCGTGTCCAAAAACAGAAGAAAAATGGCAGACAGGCTGTGCTTTGTGCCTGGTGCCGATGCATCTCTGCCTACCGGTTCACCTGAATGTATGTTAATTGAACTCTTGGGCTAGTTCAACTGCGTGCGCGTGACATCACAAATGCGGCGTCCTTAACCTTTGCAAAACTGAACGTTCCCAGTTAATCTGCGGCTTATTAGATCAGGTGCTTGCGATCGCGTCGGGGAAGCACCCTAGCTCCGAGGCGGAGTGATGTCACCAGACCTCCGTTGTAGAGGAATATTCCGTCTCATCTAGGGATTTGGCGATGAGGTAATGTCTCTGCCCGTGGGAGTAGAACACCGGGGTTCCATTCCCATGTGGTAAGATAAGCTCCTCCCCTCCACTCTCCACCATGCGTCTCAGCGGTACTGGGCGAAAATGCTTTTCTGTAATGTGGATTTCATCATTTGAGGTTCGTTGACTGGAGGAATTGGTTGATCTTGCATGCAAATGGCCACCTTTCAGGAGGAGTGTGACACTACAAAACTCAGCTGCGCAAATTTTATTTTTCTTTGTTTGCTCCAGAATCAGTTTGCCAGTCCAGCTAGAATTCACATGCTTCTGATATTGCTCGCTTCCACCTTAAACCCATAGTCCACATTCTGAGAGTAAAGAGAGGGAAAAGGGCTCTCTGACTGCAAAATATTTTATCTCAGGAGTTACACAGCTGCTAGATGGTAAGACCCAGAGAACACACACACACGCTCACACACACACACACACGCACATACACACACTCACACTCACACACATACACACACACACACTCACTCACACACACATACACACTCACACACACACACATACACACACACACACTGGGGTGTGTCTGCCCAGAAGGTCAGCGGCTCTATTGATTCTCGCTCCATTAAAAGTCCTGACTGCGGCCGGGCGGGGGGAGAACCGGACTTGGGCGGCCTTCCTATCTCCCGCTGCAGCGGGGCATCGATCACAAAGGCGGAACACGGCCCTGATGGCAATATCATTACCCACGCTGCCTTGCACGAAAACGCCACGTCCCAGACAGGGAGCCCAACGGCCCGCCAGCGACAGGGACAGAGTTTACCCAGCAGCCCGTGCGTTAACCGCCCCTCTGCGTTTTTCTTCCCCTGCCGCATCTCCCTAAAATGTCAACCTGAATGACTGCCCATATATTGTTCCTAAATGAGACTGATTCCTGAATGACTGCTCATACATTGTTCCTGAATGAGACTGGTTCCCATTTGTCTGCTCATATATTGTTCCTAAATGAGACTGGTTCCTGTTTGACTGCTCATATATTGTTCCTAAATGAGACTGGTTCCTGTTTGACTGCTCATACATTGTTCCTGAATGAGACTGGTTCCCATTTGTCTGCTCATATATTGTTCCTAAATGAGACTGGTTCCTGTTTGACTGCTCATATATTGTTCCTAAATGAGACTGGTTCCTGTTTGACTGCTCATATATTGTTCCTAAATGAGACTGGTTCCTGTTTGACTGCCCATATATTGTTCCTGAATGAGACTGGTTCCTGTTTGACTGCCCATATATTGTTCCTGAATGAGACTGGTTCCTGTTTGACTGCTCATATATTGTTCCTGAATGAGACTGGTTCCTGTTTGACTGCTCATATATTGTTACTAAATGAGACTGGCTCCCATATGACTGCTCATATATTGTTCCTAAATGAGACTGGCTCCCATATGACTGCCCATATATTGTTCCTGAATGAGACTGGTTCCCATTTGTCTGCTCATATATTGTTCCTCTCTACCCAGCAGCCTCACACACAAACGCACACACATACTCACGTTCACGTACAGAAACACAAACACACACAAGCACGCGCACACACACACACACACACAGACACACGCACACACACACATAACCACCTCCTTGTGTCCAGAAGGGCAGTGCCTTTAATTGAATCCACTGTTTCCTCTGGTCTCAGAAAAAAGAGATTGATTCTCCAGGAGAGACGGAAAGCAGAGAGGAGAGAGACAGACAGAGAGAGAGAGAGATTACCTGGAGGAGGGCTCTATAAAACTTTGATGAAGAGCGCGAGAGGCCTGCTAAGTGAGATGGATGAGCCTTTGACAGAGATAAGAATTTGGGGATAATACAAAAAAAAACGGGTGGGTGTGGAGATTAAAAGTCCAGCTCGGGTGAGGCTGGAAGCGCAGCGAGAGGAAGTCTGCGCTGAAGGAGAAAGACGCCTTTAATTATTTAAGCGCACGGCGGTAAAGCCGTCACCGTCGCTATGGCGCCCATATCTCAGCCATTTAGGGCTCCCGATGGAGAGCCGATAAGGAGCGCGGCGGACGGTAGCGGCGCGGGCGCGGACGCTAACGCTAACGGTCGGAGCGGTTTTTCGGGCGCCTCTCGTTCGCGTACGGAGCGCCGGCGTTCGGGCGTGTGTGCGGGTCGGGTTTTTTTTTTTTCTTCTTCCGGTTTCCTGCAGAGCGTCAACCTCGCGGCGCAACGCACTGCCGAAAAACAGAACACAAAACAAAACACAAAACGAAACACAAAACAAAACACAAAACGAAACACAAAACGAAACACAAAACGAAACACAAAACAAAACACAAAACGAAACACAAAACAAAACACAAAACAAAACACAAAACGGGCCCTTGCGGTAGGCAGGTCGAGTTGTGTTGCGTAGGCTCACACCCAGGGTGCCCCCCGGCGTTTGGAGAACTGGATGTGAAATGAATTTCGGAAAACTGGATGTGAAATGAATTTCGGAAAACTGGATGTGAAATGAATTTCGGAGAACTGGATGTGAAATGAATGCGCAGTTTGCTCGGGCAGAATAAGGGGCTGGCGTGACTCCTGTGAGAGGGGGAGATGGTGGTTGTGTCACTCAGAAACAGAGAGAGGGCTCGGTACACAGGGCTGAGCACACAGAGTACGTGCTGGTTCTGTCTCTCCTCCTGTTACGCTGCAGACCCAACGTACTGCAGACGTACAGCAGCGATTAAACCAACATCTAGAAATTACAGAAATTTCTGACAGATCACTATGAATTCCGTCTTGTGTAGATGCCAACAATTTTCTTACAAGCACGCATGCACTCACATACATGCACGCATGCACTCACATACATGCACGCATGCACTCACATACATGCACGCACGTAGACAATGCAATGCTCTGACACACGATATGTATCATGCATCATATGATGCACGTACATGATCACACACACTGAATGTACCTAAGCGTGCATTTACACATGACGAAACATTATACACACGCACACATGAACAGATGCGCGCACACACACACACATACATTCTCCAGGGATCCTCCACTTGCAGTTACCCTGGCCTTCAGTCAGCCCCCCCCCCCTAGTTTTTGCCTTGGTAACACCCAGCAGCAGGACAGGAATCCACAGAGAGAGAAAGAGAGAGAGAGCGGGAGAGAGGGCCAGAGACTAAACTGCGAGAGAAGCCACAGAACAAGCAGAGAGGCACTGTGTGTGTGTGTGCGTGTGTGCTGCGGACTCTCATTCTGCAGTGTGAATTAGTGTGTGTGTAGTATTGAGTGTGTGTGTATTAGTGTGTGTGTATTATTGAGTGTGTGTATTAGTGTGTGTGTTGCTGACTCTCTCTCTCTGCAGTGTGTATTAGTGTGTCTGTATTATTGAGTGTGTGCGTATTAGTGTGTGTATTATTGAGTGTGTGTATTAGTGTGTGTGTTGCTGACTCTCTCTCTCTGCAGTCTGTATTAGTGTGTGTGTATTATTGAGTGTGTGTATTAGTGTGTGTGTTGCGGACTCTCTCTCTCTGCAGTCTGTATTAGTGTGTGTATTATTGAGTGTGTGTACATTAGTGTGTGTGTTGCTGACTCTCTCTCTCTCTCTCTCTCTCTCTCTGCAGTGTGTAAGCCGTGGGGAGCTGCTGCTGTCTCTGTCCTACCAGCCCGTCACTCACAGGCTGAGTGTGGTGGTGCTGAAGGCCAAACACCTGCCCAAGATGGACATCACAGGCCTGTCCGGCAGTGAGTATCTCTCTCTCTCCCTCTCCAGTCACACACCTGAGACTCCATATACACACCTGACTCTTTACTACAACCTGAGACTTTACTAGACACGTAACACTTCACTACACACACCTGAGACTTCACACACACACACACACACACATCTGAGACTTCACACATGCACCTGAGACTTTACTATATACCTGAGACTTCACACACACACGCACACACACACATCTGAGAATTTACTACACACCTGAGACTGCACACATACACCTGAGACTTTACTATACACCTGAGACTTCACACACACACACACACACACACACACCTGAGACTTTACTACACACCTGAGCCCTCGCACTCACACTTTAAAGCTGAACTGACTCTACTTCTGACTGTTTATGAAACTTTACATTGTGCTGTATGTAGGTGTTCAGTTGAAACACATAAACAGTTCAGAGGATCAAGATGAAAAAAGCTGAGAAATCTCTTGTTCTGACCCCCTCCCCCGCACCCCTCCCCAGACCCGTACGTGAAGGTGAACGTGTTCTACGGGCGCAAGCGCATCGCAAAGAAGAAGACGCACGTGAAGAAGTGCACGCTCAACCCCGTCTTCAACGAGTCCTTCATCTACGACGTGCCCGCCGAGCTGATGCCCGACGTCTCCGTGGAGTTCCTGGTCATCGACTTCGACCGCACCACCAAGAACGAGGTGGTGGGCCGGGTGGTGCTGGGGGCCCACAGCCCCAGTTCCTCTGGCGCCACCCACTGGCGGGAGGTCCTCGACAACCCCCGCCGGCAAATCGCTAAGTGGCACAACCTCGCGGAGTACTAGCGGCCCCGTGTCTGGGCTGCGCGACTGGGGGGCGTCTTGCTGATCAAGGTGACTCCTCTTAAGTCGTACCTTCCCCCCCAAACAATGCCACAACAACCAGAAAAAATGAAAGGGGGACTTGTACAGTGAACTGTTTGCATCAGTAAAAAAAAAAAAAAATGAAAAGAAAAAAGAATTTTAAAATAACCATGATGATCAATATGGTAATGGGGGCTGACAAAAAAAAAATTCAGAAAGAACTTTTGGGGAATTAGAGCACAAAAAATGCCATGAGTCACTACGAAAAAAGAAAAGACTGAATGATTGGTCAGTACGAAGAAACCAAAAGCTGTAATGAACAAAGAGCTAATATATATATATACATATACACACATTCAAGACCGGTAAAATGGATTCGGTCCCATCTCGTGGGAGAAAGAGGGAATTATCCAAACAAAATTCACTTCAAAAAGAGGGAAGAAAGAAAGAAAGAAAGAAAGAAAGAAAGAAAAAGAACAACTGAGAGTTCATGCCCCCCCCTCCCTCAACCCCAACCCCACCCTCCTCCCCCTCCCTGGTTTCATATCGGTGGTGTGTACTTTCAAATTATTGCATGCCTGAAAAAAAAATTCAAAGACCAAAAAAAAAAACAAAAGAAAAAAAGAAAACAAAAGAAAAAACGAAGATGCAATGATGTGTTGCTGGAGCTCTTTGTTTTTCTTTTTTTTTGTCTCCTTCTTGTCTTCAGTAGGAGCGCAGTTGTGTTCTGTCCTTGCTCACCCCCTTGAGCAGTGTAGAGGGTGGAGGGGCAGGTCACCAGCAACTCCTGGCGTGGTGTGCATTTACTCTGTCCACCGTTCTGCATTAAAAGGAAGAAAGAAAAATCTAAGTCTATTCATGAGTCCCATTGTTCATAATCTATTTATTCTGCGCACCCTTACCCGTAACATTAACGGTGAAAACCCCAAACATAAGGCAAACAAACATTAAAACTGTGAAAAACTGCTCCCATCCAAGCAATATCCCTCAAACAAGACAAGGTTACAGCAAGCATTTAAAATGGGTTAAGGATCTTGTTCCAGGATGGGATTGGGCATGTTATCCCAACTTTTAAATCCTTATTTTAAAACAAAAACATGATTAGTTCGCAAATATGACCTGGTTGAGCTTCAGGACTAAGGTGTGTTCAGGTGTGCTGTGCTTGACTGAACCAGAAGGCTTCAGGTAGTTGAATCTTTTAAATTTGGGGTGTCAACTTTAGTTCGCAGAATCATAGTGAGCAGTCGTTCCCATCTCAGCTTTCAGCCGAATAGAACATCGAAATAAATAAAAAATCCTTAGCAGCCGCGTCAAATCCAATTTTGGAGATTTGATTTCACATGGGCCAAAGCTCAACCCGGCTAGCACAAAATGTCCCCACAATGCTACTGGAAAGTTTTGTTAACATTGTGAGAACATTTTCAAGTTTAGCTGGGGGGGGGGGGGGAACCCCTGAAGAGGATTATCGTTTGAAGACGTTTTTTTTTCTTTGAATTATTATCTCTAATGAGGTTTTTAAAAAAAAAAAAAAAATTTGATTCTCATTCTAACCCCCCTCCCCCCCACCCCCAAACTTTAGAGAAGAGTGAAACGGAACAGGAAGCAGGGCACAGATGGGTCCAGGCCTCGGCGGCTTTCTCCGTAACAGAAATCCCCGCTGCGTTACTCACGGCATCGTAATTACAGTCGTTACCTTTCGCGAGGGGGAGCGGAGTCGTAATCGCGCGGTGTAGCGCACCGTAAATCGCCACGGCGATATATGGCGAACGCCTCCAGCGCACGCCGCTCTGTACGGGGCGAGGTGCGTGAGCGGCGGTATCGGATCGACGGCGAGGGCCAGCAGCGAATTCAGACGCGCGCTCCCTAACAAACAGCCGTGGGACCGAAACTGCGCTCTCCTCCTCTGTTCTGTTTTTTTTGGGTTCGGCGACGAAACGCCGTTTGTGACAAATGTAGGTTTTGGTTCATGTTTTCCGTGTGCCGACCGCTGTGGACCTCTCCGAACACGCCGTCGGTCCGATGCGTCTCTCGGGGGGGGGGGGGGGCGGAACGAAGGCCTTCGCTGCTTGGAACAGTGAGAGAAGCGTGCTGTATATATTGTAATATAGTGCAGCTGCAACCTTGCCTGTTTTCTTACCAGACATAGCCTGCATAGCCAGTATATAATAGAAAGTGTCGCCACCAGCTGAGTGCAGATTATATTAATGATTGCCTGCTGTTGTCCCCGAAACCTTTTGTTTCACATCCTGTGGAAAAAGAATGTGATTTTTATGTTTTTTTTTAAAGATTTCACATGTTGTGATTTCACAGTGCTTTGCTATAGCCTATTTTTTTTGAAGGGGACAATTGAAAAACCTGAAAATCGTGGGTATTGTGATGTCAGGTCAGGTTTGCACCATCTTTACATTTGCAAGATCAGAACCAGATCTAAATGTGCTACAGTGTATATACCCAGTAATGCCATTTCAATCAATTTTGCAAATGGGTTGAAATCAAGAAAATGTCTGATTGGCTCTCTAGCAACCATGTGCAGACAAGTTGATTTTAGCATCCAAGACTGAAAAGGCCCTCACCCCAACACCCTACAGGGTCTATTGCATCAATATATATTCCGTAATGTCTTTAAATTCTGTTTTCGTAGAGCCCCTCAGAGCCTGTCTCTTTAAGAGTCTCTGCCAGCTCCATCTGTGCTCTGATTGTAATGTACGGGAAAGCTCCCGGACCCACTGTCAAATCAAATTAGCTTCCACACACTTACCTCAAAACGGCGCCTGTCTGTGGTACAGATGTTCAGAGCAGACTGGCACAACTCTGGTACGCGGGCCCCCCCTCAATGCCTATCGACGGGAACATTTCGTTTCCACCCGGATCCCCAGAGATGGAACTTAAGGAGTTGTGGTATCGTTAGCAGTCAGGAGCTATTAACGTGACGCACCGGCAAGTTCACAGAGAAGCTTCAGGCATGATGCTCTCGTGAGCGATTAACTGAAGCGGACCTTGCGGGAATAAGAAGACGTGAAAACTGTTTTTTTTCTCTGGCCATTGTAAGATCACCTTAAGGATCCATTAGTAGGATCAAGCGAGTCAAGAGAGGTGGAGATGATAACAACAGGGGCCTGGAGTTTGGTTTTCTGCATGTTTGAATGAAAGGGGCAACCCACCCTTCAATTCTCTCTCTTCTTTCTCAGTCCTTGCCCCTTTTTCCTTTTGGCCTCTCACTTTATCTCTCTCTCCTTGAATTCCCCATTTCCTCACATCATTTTCACCATGGAACCCTGAGAAAGACATTTTTGAATTTTAGATGAACGTGTGTCCTCTGAACTACCCCTCCCCACCCCCCCAAACACACACCACACACACAGCTTCATTCTCTGACCATACCCCCCCCCCCCTTGCCCCCCCCCACCCCAATACAGTTCTGACTCAAGATAAAAATAAAGAAAGGCTTCACAAGAATAAAAGTGAGGGAAAGAGAAAAAGAGAGGGAGATGCATAGAGAAAGATCTTCCCCGTTGGGTGCAACAGCTTTACAGTGCAGTCCAACAGACAGCGCGTAGGCCAGGGAGGGACGGAGAAAAATTGAATTTGGTAAAAGCGGAGGAGAGAAATAGGAGATGGGTGGGGAGGGATGTTTCGGGGGGGGGGGGGGGGGGGGTTTGTAAACACCGGAATGGCCCATCGGCGTGACTCGGACTGAGAAAACCAGAGGCGGTCTCAGAGCCGGACGAAACGGGATCCGTTCAGTCTGGGCTCATTTAAGAACACTTCTCTTCATCCGCATTGATAGCCCATATGATTCCGGAACTTTCCCAAAGCCGCTTCCCACTCAGAGTGTGTGTGCCTGTCTATGATCGTTATTATGATTTTTTAAATTTTTTTATTTTGATAGGTTTGTTTCATGCAAATTGCATTGATTCATCAAGCAGTCCATAGGCTAGAGGAATTGTTATGCTATTGCGTTAGTTACCGCTTTGCTATTTCTCCGGTGTGCAGACACACTTCAGATCCCACCAGACAGATTTAGGTTTTGGAAATCAAAAGAGTTTAGTGGTGCAGAGTGTGCCTGCACAGGTCTGGTCTGGGGCAACCGCAACATCACCCAAAGCCTGGCCTATTACCTAAGGCTATGGCTACATTTATTTACAATTCATTTTCACAGAGGAACTGCATTAGACCTGAAACAAAATGTCCTGAAATGTCGCTTGCAGGATGTTCCGAACCAAACCTCAAATGTGGCAACATCTTCAGTGAGATTAGTGCATGGATTAGCAGGGAATTGCTGGTTTGTGGACAGTGAAACGAGCAGCATTAAAATAGACAGATTTTTTTGGTACCTTTTGCAACTCTAAGCCCATCCATTGTGAGGTATACCCTCACTGCCATCAAAAAGAGCGTTAAAGTACCTGTTGTCCCTCTAGACCAGACTACAGGGACACCTTGTACACCAATGGACCTCTTCTCCACCTACGTTCCTACTTGCCTTTTTAAAATATACAGAAGAATAGAAAGAACACTCTGTGATGTACCGTCTAAAAAGTATGGGGTCTTTTGAGGAAACTACGCAGTTTCACCTGTCCACCAGGTAACTCTCCGGGTAACGGTGCCATTTTTGATAGCCCCTTGTGATTATCATTTTTTTGTCATCGAGCGAGTCGTACACTTGTCAGCTAGCAATGTCTTTCTGTCCAGTGTGTACTGTTCCCCAAAGGGCTCTGTATATGCATCGATTTTTAGGGTGTCCTCCCCCTGTGAATCCCCAACACCCCCACCCCCACCCCCCGCCCCCACTTCTTGTTCACCCCAACTCCACATAATGTTCCTATGTCCTTACCTCTCTCTCATTGTCTGTTCTCTTGTATTATTGAACTGAACTGGGGTTAAAATACAAAAAAAAAAAAAACGAGAGAAAGACATGAATTGCAGTAATTACAATGACCTAAATTGATATCAGTGATAATTTTAAGGTAAATAACTTTTACATGGAGAAACATAAATAAATAAGTAAAATGAAGTAACCTGAACTGTGTTTAAAGTGCATATTGCCTAAGTCAATGCTGAATATATATACACTAATGCTAACCTGTATGTTGAATTTGTTAATGCACACTGGACGTGCAAATAAAAACTGATACACCAGTTCTGATACTGTGCTTTCTCTTTTGCTTTGCAACACCCACACGCACACACACTTGAGCACACACACACGCGTGTGCACATAGATGCACATGCGCGTGCACACACACACACATGTGCACATAGATGCACACGCGCGTGCACACACACACATGCAGGCACACACACAACACACGCACACGTGACCATACATACGCACGCACACACTCAAAAGACGCACACACACACGTGCAAACGTGCACATACATACACACACACTCAAAAGACACACATACACACACGCACATTCAAGCATGCGCACACATATTCAAGCGTGCGCACACACACATGCACACACACACACAACAGACACAGACCAATGAATGCAGAACACAAGAGCACAAGTACATTTCTTGCACACAGTAGAGTCTTCCACACCAGAAAAAAAGCGCTCTTATCAGTGTAAAATGTGCTCCATCAGTGTAAAATCATACAGCTGCATATATAAAGATGCCTCTGCTCCAACCACTCCATTTCCCCTTTCACGGTTGTGGGACAAAAAATTAAATTCTACAAAGATGTTAACAGATGCTGGAGAAAGCCCAAAGGCCTTGAGCAAACTTATTTTTCTTTTGCACACGAGAGCACTGAGATCAGTTTTATTACAATGATATAGGTACGCTTGGCGTTTTGCAGTACTGCATTACAGTATGTCTGTAGTTGATTTTCTTTTTAATGTGCTGTAGAATGTAGGCTATGCTTATTAGTGCTAGTAAAAGGGCAAGAATATGTGACACACACAGTCACTATACAGTATGGGGTCTTGAGTGGGTTACATCAAGTGGGGAAAGTACAAAAAGTGAATTATTTTTCATTCTTCTTTCTAAACACCGCCCTTCCGTAAACTAAATACAAATGCGTTGCTATGGCAGACGGATTTAGACGACAGGCTAACGTCTATAAACCACCAGCGAAAGCGGCAGTGGGACAGCACTAGCCTTCCGTCAGCTACACATACCCGTCGGGCTGCCGGACCCAGGCGCCTGGGCCGCTACGTTCAGTGGCTCGTCGTGTGTTTACACTCCGTCTGCATTGCGTGTGTTCACGGGACAACTTCTAACTTGGACACTTATTGACTATAGCAACAATACCCAAATAATAATGAAGCCGGAGGTTCAGTGACACAGGTGAGTGCATATCTGTATAGCCTATTGAATTACAGTAGCGATAGGCCTATATATTTTCTTCATTCCCTTAAGAATATCCAACCCAAAGTTACAATGGTCGGCTAACTACAGCTTGCTAAGTTTTCATGATGTGTTTTTATACAAAGCGTTAGGCTCACATAGGTACCTGATGCACGTTTGGTATTTGATTAAAAAAAGTTTTTAAATGGCAAGATTATTATCTGTATTAGGAAAAGTACAGTTTATCCATTTTACATCACATTCCAGTTGAGGCTGAAAGTTGGGAACTGAATTCGCCCTCAAACTGTAATTCATTTCGCCTTTTCAGCATTCTAGCTGCTCGCGTCAGTGTAACTTGCTGGAAAGAAATGTCCTTTGTTTGGATGACTTTGGGTAGTCCAAAAAGTACTTGCTGCAAAGAGATTCTGCCCATCTGTTTATCCTTATGTGGAACAGAATATAAATGTAAAACATTGTTTTAAACTATATTTTATCATTCAGTAGTTCCCTTTTGCTATTCGTTCGGAGGGCTACCGCAGTTAAACCGAAGGCTATTTAGACCTAAAATTGTTTAAATACATGCAGTCGAGTTAAACAGTGTGATACACCACATGCTGTTTGATGGTAATAGCATCTGACATTTCGAAAAATATTTGGACATTTCTCCTATTTGCTTATGAGTCTAAATTATTAGCTTGCTATGTGTGATTTAAATTGCTTTTGATTACTTTAACGTATTACTGACTAATAATTTTCTGTTTAAAAACGACAGTTTACTTCTTAAACGTGTGCAGTATTTTAAAACAATATATACGGAAAATATCTTTTATGTCTTTAAAATGACCAACTTCCCAGGCCTAGCTTAACCGAAAGCCTGGGGTCTTTCCTAGGCGTAGAGCCTGCGGAGTTCAGACTTGATCAAGAGAACATGGGAAGGGCACAACGGCCATGCCCGCTAGTTTCTCACGTCACGTCCTTGTACCAACAACAAGGCTACTGTTTGGTAGTAGTGCAAGAAATGCTCTTTGCTTTGAAGGAGACCTGACTTTAACCTTGCAGTTGTAAGAGTGAATTAACAGCCAGAGTGAGTCTGGGGTCATTTAAAATAGTCCACACAGGGCAGGAAACCCTCAAAAAATGTGGTAGCCAGTAAGCGTATTTACGCAGATCCAGTTCAATCCACCGAATCTACACGGATCTCACATGCATATGAAGTTAATTGAAACTAGTTTAAATTGAGGCATTTCACACAACGCACTAGGTTTTTAAAGAATCTGTTGGAAGATTAGCACCAAATATTCAACATAAACAATTACTAGGCCGATGCCTTATGATATATATGAAATATGTATATATATATGTATTTTTAACGGAACAATTAATCTCTTAAAATAATTCTCTTTTAGAACTTGCAGACTTCTTTGTGAAATTCGCTGAAAAAAAGAATTTACTGATTACTATACAAATATAGTATGATTAGTATTGTAAACGTTGCAAACATATTTATGGTAATTTTGCAAAGTTGTACAATTGAGTGCACATTTGCCGTGACAGTGATTACGCTACAGCTGCAGCACTCGCGGGGTTAATGCTCCGGTCTATGGGTTAATGTCACATGTTAATGGATCCCCTCAATGGCTCATGTTATTATCACATGAGAGTCTGCTATAATTAGGCAGTTCCTCTTTTGTCCACCCTGAGTGGAAACGGTGTCTTCGGCCGGCTCGTCTGTCATCAGAGGAGCCACGTAAGCGCGTGCAAAATTTCGAAAAGATTTTTATGAAATTCAGCGTTGTCAGCTTCACGCGAGTAGACGTGTGACCTTTCAGCGCTAGTGGTACTTCTGATTGCAGTACTCTCACTGTAATTAGCTTTTCATTCCCGCCAGTCTGCGCGCGGGCAAGTGCAAGTGCGCGCGGGCATATTTGGCCCTCGGTGCGGACAACTTTCAATCTTCTGCAGATAACAAGATGGACACTCCGGAATTGCTGCCATCTCATCGTTGCCCCCGACACTGCAGTCTCCCTCTCTTGGGGAAAGAAGCGAAGTTATTGCCGAGTCACAACATCATCAATCATACCCGTCAAAGAATATTAACGACTCTACAGAATACAGAATATGACCAGTAAAAAAACGAGAGGAGACGGACGACGATGTGATGATGATGATAATGAGACCGATTTATTATTTACTATTTTATTTTACTTTATTTTAATTTTCTTCTCCCCACTGCACCATTTAAAGCACTATGAGCTGCATCTCTGTATGAAAGGATACTAATTATTATAACTGCTGTAACAACTAAAATAAGAAAAATGGAAAGGAAAAACAAATCTAACCTTCAGAATGCATTAGTGGGAGGAAATACTGCCAAAACCCAAAGCACACAGCAATACAAATATGAACAGTCAGTAAATACTATTTATAACTGATGACAACAATAATAATATAATAATAAGAAATAATAATGATAATATACCCAGTGAATGGTGTGTGCCCTGTGGTGGACTGGCCTACTGTTCAGGGTGTACCTGCCTCTCACCCAGTGCATGCTGGGATAGGCTCCAGCACCCCCGCGAACCTGACCAGGAATAAGCGGGTATAGATAATGGATGGATGGAGGGAGGGATAGTTATCGCTCTCTCTCTCTCTCTCTGGCTGTAGCTCTAGGCCCAAGTTTGTGGATGGAGGGATAGTAATCTCTCTCTCTCTGGCTGTGGCTCCAGGCCCAGGTTTGTGGATGGAGGGATAGTAATCTCTCTCTCTCTCTCTCTCTCTCTGGCTGCGGCTCCAGGCCCAGGTTTGTGGATGGAGGGATAGTTCTCTCTCTCTCTCTCTCTCTCTCTCTCTCTCTCTCTCTCTCTCTCTCTCTCTCTCTCTCTCTCTCTCTCTCTCTCTCTCTCTCTCTCTCTCTCTCTCTCTCTCTCTCTCTCTCTCTCTCTCTCTCTCTCTCTCTCTCTCTCTCTCTCTCTCTCTCTCTCTCTCTCTCTCTCTCTCTCTCTCTCTCTCTCTCTCTCTCTCTCTCTCTCTCTCTCTCTCTGGCTGTGGCTCCAGGCCCAGGTTTGTGGATGGAGGGATAGTAATCTCTCTCTCTCTCTCTGGCTGCGGCTCCAGGCCCAGGTTTGTGGATGGAGGGATAGTAATCTCTCTCTCTCTCTCTGGCTGTGGCTCCAGGCCCAGGT